>NC_081194.1:15431294-15731294 GCF_902713425.1 Acipenser ruthenus
CTGGCTTTCCGAGGATGACAGGCGACTCCAGGGATCATTTGTACTGTATGTTGTTGTGTTACTAAAGCTGATGCATTTGTTATTTAAAGTGCAGGTGTTTGATTTTGTGGATTAGCACAGGGTGCTTCACTTCATAATGTAAGTATGGAAAAAGTTCCTATGGCTGGCACTATGCCCTTAGGGTAGCCGAGGTCCACAAGACCAAAGTACAGCTATGGCCAAATGTTTTGCATCACCCTACAGAATTAACACATTTTGCTGCATATACTCAAATGAAACCTGCTGAATAATGTTACATTAACATATTGAATTACATTCTGCTTTGTTGTTTTGCATATACTTAACAAAAAATTGATACAAATTGAAAAATGTGACATTTCAAAATCTAACATGAAATACTGTACTACTATTATGGCTTCCGGGAGACTTCTGTAATATCGTTTTGTAGTTTCTTTGATTACTTGATGTTAAATAAATCTAAATTATGTTCATGTAGTTTTTTTTTTTTTTAATTGTCTCAATCCTAAAATTCTAGGGGATGCAAAACTTTTGGCCAAAGCTATTCTTCTCTGAATTTTTTTTACTGTGCTGCGTCAATAATGCTGATTATTTTTACAGACTTTTTTTTCAGCAAAGGAATTGAACAATGCAATGTAAAATGTATTAAAAGCCACTTACTCTGTTCACTGTATTTAATTCTGGTTTAAAATGTTTTTATGGCAGAAAGGATACTCCAAACAAAAATATCGTGATTAGGCAACTCCAGTACAGTATCGTAAACATGTAACCAGAAAGCGGTAATTAAACACGATTACTATTTAACACATAGTGATACAGGACAGCATAAATCATGAAATTAGAAAAAGCAGTTCAGCACTTCAAAATGTTTCTGCTCTTTGTGTTATGTGTTTTTAAAATCGTTTTCAATTAAAGGTTACATAGTCCATCATATTCTATTATTTTATAATATTGTTAATTTACTACTCTAACTATATCTTGTATACACAATCCTAACTATCCTCAGACTAAAGCATTGTCCCTTTTAATATAATGCAGAGGAGAAAATGTGAGAACAACCATACCAAGAAACTTTAAACCAGGTTATGTCCAATCAGCAATCACAGTGCTAGAGGGCCATTTCACTCCAGGTTTAACAGGCAACATGAACTAATTAACTGCTTCAGGGTCTGGATGGAGGTTTAATTGGTTCAATTAAACAGTTTAGAACAGGTTTGGAACAAAGACCAGGACTGGGAGGGCCAATGTTGGCCACCTGGCAACTAAAGGTTGTTTTGTTCCTAATAGAAAATGAGATAGCAGACCAGATGCTGTGCCCCCTGCGGGCATGTCAAGTTAGTACAGTAAGAAATAAGTTATCCTGTTATCCCCATCACAGATAACGTTGTGGGGTCTTCAACCTTTTAGTGTGTAGATAGCTGAACAAAATAGCAAAATATTTAATTTATTTAAAGTTATCTGTCGCCTCCAGAAATTAAAAAAGAAAAAAAAAAAAAGTCTTCAGTCGTGCTTGGCTGGTCGACCTAGAAACTGATCGTAATATGTGACTAAAAATATCAGTGACAAAATGATCTGCCAGATCTGCTGAACTTTTTTAGCGCACTGACAGAGCCTGAGGCTCACAAACCTGCTTTGCGGAGGTGATGGCTAATAAAAAGGCTGTTTTCATAGAGAGATATTTCAACTCTTTGGAAAGTATAGGATCAAACAGGGCCTTTGTGAGAGCCTCCTATACCACATCCGGACGTCATTTCTAGGAGGACGTAACCGCCGAGCGCCTTTCAGAAAACAGGTCGCTAAACTATGAGCACCCGGGGACACTGAGTCAATGGGGACATGGTATGCAGAAATGGCTGCTAGGTACACTTTCAGAGTAGAGGGGATCTACCCGCCTTAGCAGAGCTTGCAGAAAATGCAAAATAATTGCTACAGGGCAATAGATGGGGTCATGACCTCTGGTCATACACCAATTTTGAAAATATTTCTACTTATAGGCATGCAATGCCCTTGTGGAGGAGGCCCTAGCGTTGTGCAGTGTACTAACGACTGCATCTGAGAGCCCGAAGGCGGACAGACGGTCCCGTTCAGGGGCCAGACCCACAGTTGGAGTCTGCCCAGTTCTGGGTGCCAGAAGGTGCCTCTCGTCTGACTGGCCCTGCAGCAGCTGGCAAAAGTTTGAAAACCAGATTCTCCTGGGCCATCTGGGGGCCACCAGGAGAACTGTTGCCCAGAAGCACTGAGGTGCCGATGCTCTGGGGCACCAAGGACACTGAAGGTATCGAGGGCACCGATGCAAGAAGAGTCTGAGCACCGAGGGCGCTGATGCACACAGGTGTCGAGGCTCTAGGGCACAGAGGGTGCCGAAGCACTGAGGCACCGAGGCGCTGGAGCACCGAGGCACCAAAGGTACCCCGAGGGCATCGTTGCAGGAATTTCTTTTTTTTTTTTTTAAACGTTTCGCTCAGCCTTCAGAAGCTTTCTGATTCCACAGAAGTGGCGAGCCAGCAATAAATTGCCAGGGAACTCCAGAAAACTAAGTGAGAGCTATTTTAAAGACTCAAGCACAGCCACTGGGAAAGGTTAGTTATACCTACCTTACTTATCTGGTTGTGAGAAGCAAAAGACCTCCGCGGAGTGACTACTTATCCCCTTAGTGGGCAGGACCGAGGATGTCACTCCCCGGAGCGGCCTATCGGCAGCTTTGTCATAAAATGCTCAGTAAATACCTGACCTGTGGCAGGCATGTCCCAAAAGTATGGTTGTTGGTCGTCTTCGAATTGAAAGGGAACTGCAGAAATATACATATATATTATAGTGGTGCCGGTTAGGGTTTTACACTGGAGATGGCAGAGGCTCCTCCCCCTTTGGCCCTTGGGATGATAGCAGCTCCCTCTCTGACACTCGGGCAGGCAGCACCTCCCTCTCTGGCACTTGGGCAGGCAGCACCTCCCTCTCTGGCACTGGAGATGGCACCGGCTCCTTTCCTCGCCTCCAGGAACAGCCTCTCCTCCCCTTCTTTCATTTTGGGGCAGGCAGTTTGGTCTTTTCCAGCCTTCGGGCAGGCAGCTCCTCCTCTTCCCCTTGGAGGGGGCAGCATACCACCTTGTGCCCAAACTCCCCGCATGCAAGGCACCAACCTTAGTCCTCAAGGCCACCGAGGAGGTCCTCCAAGTCCGCCATCCCACTAGGTTTGGGATGCGTCGGGGTTCCAGCAGATCCAATTATCTATTTTCTTTTTTTTTTTTTTTTTAAATTGCAGTCCTGCTCTGGGACACAAGGAGCACTATCCCACTACTAACATCATATGTGATAGGGTATCATCACGGCCC
Organism: Acipenser ruthenus; assembly: GCF_902713425.1. NCBI lineage: Eukaryota > Metazoa > Chordata > Actinopteri > Acipenseriformes > Acipenseridae > Acipenser > Acipenser ruthenus. The sequence continues at coordinate 15,434,642 of NC_081194.1, forward strand.
AGACTGTGTAGCAGCAGGAATTAACCCAGCGACTGAAAGCTGCAGTTTTAAGACGGATTTCATGGCGCATATAGAAATACGGTTTCATTGTGCAGATAGGAATGTGTGTGAAAAATTCAGATTCCACAACACATAGATGTGAGAACAACATCACACTTTGTATAGCACGCAAACAGCAAGCACTTGTAACAGACACATGAAAATTACCCTTAAACAAACCTAATTGGATGTAAAAATAAGCAAAAACTATACATATACTATACTGGGAAAAAAAAAAAAAACTTGGCTAACTGTTGTTTTCCTTCATCCTTTACTTCGTAAACTATAAAGTAGCCTTTTATAATCAGGTGCATAAGGATGCCAGGCATTGCTTTGGGACCATTAGTCAAATGGAAACAAGAGTAGAGGGCAAGTATTATGTCAATGAACCTTCAATTAGTAATTAATGAGGTAGGGTAATGCGATTGGGTGTCTGGCTGATGGTATGATTGTTGATGAAAGTAAAGGATAGAGTTGGGACGGACTGTATATTCTATACTGTATATTCATTCCCATGAGTTGCAACAATCACTTGCTAAACTTCAAGGGTGAGTTCTCAAACTCAGATTTAAGAAAAAAACATCACTGATGAAATGTATGTAACTAGTTATTGTGTACGTTTTGCATAACTCCACCTGTTGCACAGAAAGTCCCAGCATACTGTACTGTACAACATTCCCTTAAAAAACATGCAACTGTTTTTGAACAAAGTCTTCCTTATTAGAAAAGCTCAAGATTAAGTGGATGCATATACAATTCAACAAACTATTCTATGACTTGAAGATGTTGATCTATCTATCTATCTATCTATCTATCTATCTATCTATCTATCTATCTACCTGTAGCATTTTAGCATAGACATTTGGAAAATACTTGATTCATATATATATATATATATATATATATATATATACACACACATAATACAGAATATGTTTTTAATTAGATACAGTATTACAGTTTGCCTTAGGTAAAATATTTCAGTTTAGCCTAGAATGCTAAATATAACATACTTAAGTACATATAAGGACATATAAGGACATATAAGGACAATATAAGGACAAACCGGGTAATATCAGAAGAAACAAAGTATTTTGTTTTTCTCTGATGTTGGTTGTTATGAGATTGAGACTAAGAGGATGACTTTAGCTCTTCACCAGGGGGAGCACAATGCTGTTTTTAAGCACTGCAGAAGTCCTTGAAAACAGAAAATGACCTTCATAGTGATTTCACTGCTCTCTTTGAACACTGAGATAGCTTTTGTAATTCACTGAAGTTATTACCAGAAAGTGTAGTAAATTGCTTCTCTTGCGATTTCTTTTCTTGTTCTGATAACAACTGACACAGCATAAGATTTGTTTTTAAGAACCCTCTGTTTGCTAATACCTGTGGGCTGCTGATAGCCCCTACCTGTAGCTGCAGATTTTCTGTGAGATAACAAATGTATAGCATTGTGCTTTTGGAGGGACCAAGTAAAAGACTTTTTGAAGGCAGTAGTGAAACGCTTTTTCACAGGATGTTCTACTAATAATTAAGGATTTGTATTATTATTACTACAATACTTAAAGTGTATACATATATATATATATATATATATATATATATATATATATATATATATATATAGTCATTTTAAAATGTCCTTCTGTTCATTTGTCTTATTAGTGCCCCGTGCACACGACAAAATTGTTCTTTTTAATTAGTCTTAGCTAAGCTTTAACAACAATATTGTGAGATATTCAATTTGATTAATTTTTTTGTTTATTGTGTTTTCATGATGTCTTTATTGAGAACCACAAAAAAAGAAAATGCAGAAACAAACTGATTTACTTATCATAATTTTGAAATGCACACACTGTGTCTAACGCTTATCCCACAGAACTGGCATGACAGAACTGCCTTGGGTTATATCTTGTAGAACACGCATCTCTTCTGCAATGTGCACTTCATATAGATGACATTGTCAAACACACCATACTACTGTATACTGTATAGTGCGATGGTTGTTTGCCAATTTGGGTGCCAGGCTGGTAACTTAAGCCTACCGAAATTAGAACTTAATAAATAGAACCTAAATGCTAAACAAAATACCCCAGCAAAACATTGACTTTCATTTAAAAGGCACAGGGGATCACAAGAAAGAAAGGCAGAACATGTAATAAACACTTGCACTAATGTTTAGTTTAACAATATAAAGACATACAAAAAAGGTAACTTAAGTGGAACAAAAAGCCCTAAAAGAAATCAACACAGGTGATTAGGGTTGCTGTTAATGTCCCAAGTTCTTCCATTTAAAACTAAACTACATTTTGACCCTGCAAAGTTACATGCCCATAAAAAAAGAAAAAGAAAAACAACACCGTTTAGCTACAGTATTTTGCATGCACTATAGACTACAATAGCATTGCTTCATATAATCTATTAAAACAGATCCAGCACACGTCATTCCCAACACTGAACAATAATAATAAATATTTTACTCTACACAATGCATGTAGTTGAAATAGGTAACATATTTGTCATGTAATGTCGCATGTAGAAAATAATATTTTGACAGTTACAGTATACTAGGGTGGCGTAATGTTTTGTTCAATTTCAGCATAGCACTATAAGTATTATATCTGCTATACTGATGATTCTAACTGCAAATTAGTCCATCATTTAATTGTTTTATGAGCAAAATACAAGAAACTTAATCGAAATTGAAACAAAGTGCTTTAGGACTGTTTGTAACATGTTCAGTATGAACAGTACAAGCAAAAGGAGTATTTCTTTAGTGGGAGCAGAAAATTACAGTCAGGATTCATGATAGCAGTGAATCTGACACCAATCAACATGTTTAAAATGTAAAGCTTATGAAAAGCATGTTGTTTTTATATCCCATGCAAGCATTCACGACTTTCCACTGAAGTATTTTGCTAGAGGGACATATACATTTTGTAATACACAGCTTTTTATCAAACGTTTTTTCAAGCATATACCTTACTCCAATTTTGTGAAAGTGAAAAAAAAAAAAAGAATTGCTTTTATAGTGTATTTAAAGAGAGCCTTACTGGCTCATAATTGGACCATACATTCAAACATAGGTTAGAAGTCAATGCACCACCAAGTACTTCAGAAAAAATATCTGTGGCAACATAGAAGGGCAGTAATTATGTGTATTCCCTCTACAATATGATCTTCAAAACTGCAGCATTAATCACAGCTTTTCACTTTTGAATCAACCTTAGCAATGGAATCAAACCCCCTGAAGGACCTGTTACAGCATTCTGCCCCTGATGTTAAATATTGCGCTTAAATATTGTATAAAAAGATTCTGTAATAAGAAATGGTCCGACTCACCTCTTTGTAGTCCTGGCAACTCTGTGGAACTGGAGAGGGAAAAGGACTTCATACGATAGCTTCTCTAAATTTAACAGAAAGACATGATTTGAGATTCTTGTCTTTTAAGTGTCTCTAAACATGGTTTGCATAGCTGGTGTCCGCTTATCTATCCTTTTCTGTATTTGCTTCCATACATGGATCTGTTCCCAACCACTCTGCCAAGCTGTCAGAAAGCAGCTCCTGGACACATCTAACACATGCAAGATAAAAAGCTGTTCCAGCTGGTAACTTTTTGCCTGCAAGACCAATGCATGGCTCTAAACAGGACACATTACCTGTACATGTCCCATGCTGGTAGTTATTTAGTTATTTTATATTGTTCCCTGTGTCCTGGCAATTAGTTATTCCACTTAGTACTGTACAGCTAAGGCCAAAAGTTGTACATCACCAAGAATTTTAGGATTGAGACATAATTACAAAAACAAACAAACAAACAAAAAAACTATATGAACATAATTTAGATATTTTATTTAACATAATGTAATCAAAGAAACTACAACATGATATAGCAAAAATCTACCGACAGCCATGATAGTAGTACAGTATTTCATGTTAGATTTCAAAATGTCAAATTTTTCAATTTCAAATGTCAAATTTTTCAATTTCAATTCAGTTTTTCGTTTATTATAAGGAAAACTACAAAGCGGTATGTCATTTAATATGTTAACGTAACAAAAATATAATATATAGATTAGTTTTGAATTAGTCTAACCCATATGTAACAGGGTGACGTGTTACTTGTGTGGATCGTTACTGAGGCTGTGTGGTCCAGTGGTTAAAGAACATGGCTTGTAACCAGGAGGTCCCTGGTTCAAATCCCACCTTAGCCACTGACTCATTGTGTGACCTTGAGCAAGTCACTTAACCTCCTTGTGCTCGGTCTTTCGGGTGAGATGTAATTGTAAGCGACTCTGCAGCTGATGCATAGTTCACACACCCTAGTCTCTGTAAGTCACCTTGGATAAAGGCGTCTGCTAAATACACTAATATATGAACAATACTGTGGCAGACACAGAGCACTGGGTGTTGACATGCCGCAGAGGCACGCAGATTTAATATCAACACGAGTGCTAACACGAGGGTACCAGCAATGGTAGCCCTAGTGTCACATTTAATAAAGAAAACAAAGCTAAAAATAAAAGTTTGCCACACAAATAGCAAGCGCTAGTACCACTACAAGGAACAGCCCGCTCCAGGAACCTACTAATCTACACAAACCCTCTCTACACTGTTTGGGATCAACATGCCCTAAACTGAGCTACTTCTGGTCTCCCGGAGTCCCGGCCTTTTACACGGCCTTGGTTTGGCAATGTCTTTGAGCACTGTCTTTGAGTGGAAGGGTTTCGTGTAGTAGTTCCTGCAGAGCCGTCGCTCTCCACCTCAATGAAAACAAACACAAGCTTATGCTCAGCGCCCGTCTGTATCAATGGCTGTGCAGTAGCCTCAAGCTGTGGAGGAGACACTTTTTAAACTCCGCGTAGCCTCCCTGGGCATGCCTCCCAGCCAATAGGAACCTCCTGATGAACTCAGCACGGGGCAAGCCTACCTGCTCAATTAGTTCCTTAGCAACATGTCTCCTGTTGTGCGTCCCAGCTTCCATAAAGGCACACACACTCCAGAACCAGCAACAGGATCTCCCTGTCACACCATAATACTGATATCTGTTCATATAAGCTTTACCAATGTATTAGTAAAGATAAATACTATCAGATAGCATAGATGGAAATGTCTAAACAGAACTGAAATCATGAAATAACACTAATAATAATGCAGAAGACATATTGTTCCTCTTCTATCACACTCATACTCAAGTGTTTTTTAAATAGGACAAGGTTAGTTGTATTGGTTACTGTGGCAGCACATGCTAATTTGTGTACTGTAAATTTGTATGTTTTAAATTATTGAATATACATTTGAGAATATGGTTAAGCTTAATTGGTTGATGAATTGCCCATTTACATTGACCAGCTTTAAAGGAGCTGGGAGACAGTTGAGCACACAAAAGCAGATGGTTGTGCTCTTGGTGTTCTTAAGACCACGATAAACTATGCAATTTCCCGTGATTGCATGGTTATCACATCATTATTGCACCGTGCAATCAGGCTCGATCGGATTGCATCCAATCGCAAGCTATCGAGTGGGGCTCTATTTTCATGCAATTGGATGTGATCACCCTAGACAAGTATCCAATCAGTGAGCAAGGAGGGGTCACATGACAACATCTACACTGACAGGAAAGAACTTGAATTTGACAGGAGAGAGCCGGCGAAGCAATTTCCCGCTCTGCTCCTGTACTCATAGTCATACACATGAAGCTGTGGTAAACTGGGAAAAGTTTTAAAAAAGTTTTCTATGAACGTACACGTTTACAAGCACCGGGTCAATTAAAAATAATGGAAGGGGAAATAAAACTACAAAGTAATCAATCAATTTAAGTAGCATACCAAGAAAATGTTAGCAAATTAATCCAACCAAAGTACGAAAGGTGAGTTGTTTGTGGGGTTTAATAAAGTGTATATGTGTTGAGTGTTTAACGTTTTAAACGTAAAACTTAACCCCCCACAAATATTTCACCTTTCTTACTAAAGTAATGTATAAAATAACGCTGAAAATAATATGCCCATCAATTAATGAGACGATTACTCCTGTTTAGTAAGAATAATAGCATAGCAAACAAATGTCCAAAAGTAGTACTGCAAGTGTGCCAAAATCAGATAGTACCAATAGGACCATAACCACTTGCAGTAGCCTATATTACTTTTTGTAAGGGATATACCGAAAAAGTCCTAAACTGAAAGTACGAGAGCTCTGGATGATTAAATTTATGCAAAAATAACAATGAAGACATGTTTACAAATACAAAAGTAAACATGATGTATGTTTTATGCACATAGCAACATCAAAATACGAAATAGGCATATACAAATACTCTTGTTCCCACTTCCAAACACCCTCTATATATAGTGCATCGCATCCGATCTCACCCTATTGCACCCGGAGCGATTAGCCGCGACTGCATGCAATCGAACGCAATCGGATTAGTGTATCGTGGCCTAGTCTCATTGTATTCCCTTTGCTAGACTGCCTGACCACAATGCTACCCTTCCACAGGTACCATTTACCAAAAATACTGTATTTTGAAGATATGGCTTTACGCATTACCTTGGCTGCACTATATAACTAGCCAAATATGTGTTTTATTTCATTCCAATTTGTAGTATGTTAGTCTAATTATTTGGCTGCCATTCAGAAGCCTTCCATCAAAGACTGTATTGTTGAACAATGTCCACTGCATTATCACAGGCTTGATTTGTGGGGCACGGGGTGATCACTGCCTTGGTAGATAGTAGAAACCAATTATTTTTTTCTTTTATTGTACAGTATGTGGATGGTTTTGTCACCAGCACCCATTGAGGCCTGCGTCTTGTATCCAAAGTGTCTGACAACTGAAGTGAACTTTCAGTCAATTATAAATTGCCTCAATAGATTCATATGTTTTCCTGGTCAACGCTAATTTTGTACTTGCATTAGGATCGGCTCATTACTTTGATAACCTGCAGAGCAGAGATAAACAAATGTAAGCTGGACAAGATGAATTATAAACAGGATTTCCAAGGAGAAAAACTAAATTTCATATTATGTTCCTTTTGTAATTCCTATGTAGAGCACTACAGTATTTACAGCAACAATCAAGGGGCTGTCTTTTCTAGTATGCCATGTTTATTATAAATTCCTATTTTTCTGATGTTCAGTATCTTAAAAAAAAAAGTGTTTTTTTCTTAAAGACCCAATGTCACACGGCCTTGGTTTGGCGGGAATTAAAAAGACTTTCAAGCAAAGTCATTTACAAAAGAGTGGTATTGATTTTATTCCTGGTGTATACATCTCAAGCCTACTCAATTAGATACTAAATGCAACTGCAGCATAGAGGTCAAAACCATTAATGTCCCAAACGTGCACTGCCACAATCATTTTGTTCAAAGTGTCGCCCTCGCTGTCTAAAAAAAGTACCACTATCAGCAAACTTTCTGGAGCTGCATCAGGGTGGAAGATGACAGAATGTGTCAAAGACTTGGCAGACTTGTCATACAAGAGACAGAGCTAACAAGATACCTCTACTCTTCAGGGAGCAAAGTCACGGGTCATGAGATTAAGGGCAATGTTCATAAAGTATGAACCTGCTATTAAGCGCATTGCTGTCCTAAGGCTTTACCAGCATGTTCAAGTTTTACAGAAAAAATGCCAAATGAGAATGTATCATAGCCCACTATTTATGTTCTGGATTGCACTGGGGTATGCTCCCATACTGTTGATTTTGTTACTCTTATTTCTAACCTTTACATTCACTCGTTCACGTTCTTGGTGCTTCCATTGAAACTACAGTTTTGCTGAAGCTCAACTAATATTTTAAAACAGTCACCAAAGAAAAAAGAAACTCCTCAGTAATCTCCATGGTGATTTAACTGAAATCATGAAATTGAGGTGGCAACATCCAACATTCAAATTTGTTTTGTTTTTTAATGTGGTGTTGGGCATTCAAAAGTCCTTGAGCAGATTGAATTCTTCCCTGTTGATAGAAACAGTGGCAGTCTGACTCATTAAGAGGACATTAAACTGTTGTCAGAGAAATGTATAAATAATAATACAAGCATAACGTGCATCCAAAAAATAAAGTAGTATTAATTGCTACTAAGTTTCTTTTTAGTACGAAGAGAGCCCTTCAACACAAGTGAGTAACAGCAACATTTTACCTCAATGCTGTTCAATAGTACTACTGAAGATTTAAAATACCACTAGATTAATCTATTTTTAAAGTAAAACATGTATTTATTTAGAGGGATATTGCTGTAACTTTAACTTTAAAAATAAAATGTTAGATTGAATCTAGAACTCTGAAACTAGATTGTAACTCACAAGGGAACACAAAAAGCAATAAAAAGATAGCCGGTGCTTGAGGCAGATTAAAACAACCTGGGAAATAAAGAAAGACTGTATGTAAGCTCTTACAAGAAGCCAGTTCTATACATTCTATATATTCACCACAATTGAAATTGCACTGAATTGTTAAATATGTCAAGGCAACAGTGTTTTAAAAGGGTTGTGTCTGCCATCAAAGGTAGGCTAGGAGGTATCACATAGCAACATACTGCACAAATTGTTTTCTAGTGCCTGGGTGTTATAAAGGGGTAGTGTTGCAAGGGTACTCAATATCTGTGTAAACAAGGGCAATCCGATCTGTTTTGTGTTGAGTAATTAACATGCTTTATTCTATTAAATTAATGCCTACCAACTTTAAAAATGGAATTACTAGGAAAACCTGAGTATCTGCACAGGCCTTGGTAGTTAACGGTAGGGGTGTGCCGAGAAATAAATATAAACAAGATCACTATCAAATAACGTTAAAGCAGTATCTGAATACCACAGTATGCATTTGAAAGCATTTTAGTTTCATTTCATTTCCATAGCCAATGCTGATGTCATTTTGATTGCTTTACTCACAAGTTTTTAGACTTTTTTCTTTCTTCATTATTTTAAAGTATTTTGATTGTCATGTAAAGAGCTTACACTGTTGTTGGGACTGCAGGACGTTTTGTTAATACAGACTATTTTGCAGACATTTTTTATTTTTCAGTTGTCTGCTGAAAGTACCTATGCATCTGCCCATACCCATTATTTTACTTGATAAGGGTGAGAGTAAAAACTATAAAGCATGCATCCTTGTTACTATCATCAAACACTGACATTATACTCAAATGCTTTAAAATCAGAAAACAAGCATTTGTTTTTCAGTATTACTGAAAACTGACAAATGCTTCCTGAAGTTTGGATTGATTAAAAATGTGGTACTCACTCACGAAACCATTATGACAAAAAAAACAAAAAACTTTGAGATCCTAAATCCAGAGATCAAGAGATCTAAATTGGTTATACTTAATACTTACTGGATGAACACAACTCACTGGCCATATATAGTGGACAAAAAAATAGAAACACCTGGGTAAATGAGGGACACCAAGTATATTGAAAGCACGGGCTTCCACACAGGTGTGGCTCATGTGTTAATTAACCAAATAACATCCCAGCATGCTTAGGGTCATGTATAAAAATGCTGGACCAGCCTGGTTACCTATAATTATGGCTAGCATGGCTGCAAGAGGAGACCTCAGTGACTTTGAAAGAGGGGTGATTGCTGGGGTGCATTTGGCAGGAGCTTCAGTGACCAAGACAGCTCAACTTGTTGCTGTTTCACGAGCAACGGTGTCTAAGGTGATGTCGGCATGGAACTCTGAGGGAAAGACATCATCAGCAAAGGGCAACAGTGGGCGGAAGCACATACTCCACGATTGTGATATCCGTGCATTAATTCAAAGTCAAGGCAAAACAGGTAGCAACTGCATAGTGGCCCAACGCCCTATTAAGTGACTTTACATTGGTGTTTCCTTTTTTTTGTCCACTACCTGTATGTATAGATCTATCTATCTATCTATATATATATATATATATATATATATATATATATATATATAAACACACACACACACATATACAGTATATGTATGTGTGTGTGTGTGTGTGTGTGTTTATGTTACACACCAAATAGTTTTCTCAGTAGCCTTGCAACTATTCCAATTATATGTCTTCTGATTGTTTGACTCATGAGGTTTCCTCAAGGCCAGAAAAAAAGAAAAACATTTTTAAAACAACTTTTCCATGGTTGCTTTTATAACCAATAAATTGTTAAAAGCACTGTGAAAAGTAAGGAATTCAAGGCCACATGCATTCAATTAATTTGATAGCTTTATGTGCTTAGAAATGCATTATGTGCAAGCTGGCTTCAAAATAGAAAAGGTTATTTCAAAGTAATATGATTTATTGGTCATTCTCTGGAGGCCATATTCTCAAAATGGGCTTGAAGGGGGCGGATTAGTGCATCAGGTGGGAGGTTGGTGCCATGTGCTTTTTCGCAATAAGTCACAAGGCCGATGTTCTGGCTTGGGGGAATGCCCTCTGAAAGATTATCCTGGGCTGATTTTTGTTGAGTTAAGCAGCCTTTATTAAAACACCTCAGGTGCCTTAAAATGGGAATAATGCCTTGTGTTGTTTTTTTTTTTTTTTGCACCATCAACACTCTACAGTATAATGGATTACTTACAGTAGTGGTGACCAATATGTGGATCGCGATCCACAAGTGGATCGCAAAAGATTTTTGGTGGATCGTGGGACAAATCAGAACAAGCACTAACATATAAGCATACAATAGTTTTAGTTACGGCTGATGGGAAGAGCCTTCTGTGTCATCCAGTAGCACAGATGAAAATAGCCAGACAGTTCTGCATATGAGACGAAAAAAATGCTTGTGCGAACGTACATTGTAATTTAGGTGTAGTGTGCGACTAGAAAATCCTAAAGGTTGACTATAAAAAATAAACGTGATTTTTTTTCAGCTGAAAGTATGCAAAAAAAAAAACCTCACAGTCGGATCTAAACTCTCATAGCTTAATCGTAATGTACTCTGGGAATGTAGTTTATTGGTGTCCACTGCCCACTGTTAATCACACATTAAAAACTAGAAATCCCATACCCGCCAATTTCACTGATTTATCAGTGCGATGGCTACTCGTTTCCAGACAGTTTGAAAACTTGTCAAACCAAGATGAGGAAAATAACAAATTATTTTCATGTGATTGGAGAAGTTTCAAAAGAAAACCGCGATGAACAGTGAATTTTAATGATTCAAGTGATTAGTTGTGTCCTTTCGATTGCTGTATTTGTATGGAATGGATGACACAGGGAATTGGCCTCCCATTGTTAAATTCCAGACTGTACAGCAGGCTGGCTTTAATCAGTTACAAAGCTTAAATGTAAACCAAACCAGACACTTTAGTTCTAGTCATGTATTTAATGAATTAAACACATGTTAGCTGTTGATGCCTTTCCTGGCTGTGTTCTAGCAATGGTATGTCTTTAGATGCGTGGCTTGGTGTGTTGCTATCAACAGCGATGGGTGGTATGTGTACAAAATACAACGTTAAATTCCCTTGATTATGACAATTGTGCAGCTAAAACAACTGCCAGGATGTAAATATTAAAACAAATAATGACATAAATGCAAATCTCTTGAAATATTGCATTCATGTAATTATTATATTAAAAGACTTATATTTTATTATATGGCCACTCTTTAGATATGTTTATGTATTTATAGTAAAATTATATATATATATATATATATATATATATATATATATTATATATACACATACACAGTGCCTGTAGAAATTCTATGCCCCCTTTCAAAATTTTCACCTTTTGTTGCCTTATAGCCTGGAATTAAAATGCATGAAAATATTTTTTCTTCATTTATCTACACATCCTACCCCACAACTTCCAAGTGAAAAAAATATTCTAGAAATTTGTAGAAAATTAAAAATAAAAACTGAAATAGCTTGGTTGAATAAGTGTCCACCCCCCTTGTAATAGCAATCCTAAATTAGCTCAGGTGTAACCAATCGCCTTCAAAATCACACACCAAGTTAAGTGGCTGAACAGTTAACTGTTCAAGTTAAGAGCTTGAACAGTTTTGTAAAGAAGAATGGTCAAATATTGGCAAATCTAGGTGTGCAAAGTTGGTAGAGACCTATCCCAACAGACTCACAGCAGTAATTGCTGCCAAAGGTGCATCCACCAAGTATTAACTCAGGGGGGTGGAGACTTATCCAATTATGATCTTTAATTTTTGTATTTAATATGTAATTATTTTCTCAATAAAAACTTATTTTACCCTTAACAGTGTGGAGTGTAGATAAGTGGAAAAAAATCCTCACTTAAATGCATGAAACTCTGAGGCACTGACACAACAAAATGTGAAAAAGTTCAAGGGAGTGTATATATATATGTAGTGACCAAGCCCTAGGCTCAGGTTCACTTGGACCCTTTAAAATATTGACCCAGACACCAGAAGTGCAGGTTTAAGCACTTTCATGCAATTTTATTATTCACAAAAACAAAATAAACAAACAAAACCTTAACTCCCCTCGGAGTACTAACTAAACTTGTGCTTTTACTAACTAAACGGTTGGGACGGCTAAACCGTTTTCCCCATCAAAACCACTCTTTTTTAATTTAACCAGGCTGGGCAAAGCCTTACATACAGCAATTCCTCTGTTACCAACTCCCTGGTGGTCCTCTCTCTAATGGAGCTTCAAGCTCCCTTTTTATTGTGTGTGACTATTCCCAATTAACAACCATTACCTGATTTCAGACCTGCAGGACCTGATTTTTCCAAAAAACTAAATATTGTGGTACAATAAGGGCAGCAGTGTGGAGTAGTGGTTAGGGCTCTGGAATCTTGACCAGAGGGTCGTGGGTTCAATCCCGGGTGGAGGACACTGCTGCTGTATCCTTGAGCAAGGTACTTTACCTAGATTATTCCAGTAAAAACCCAACTGTATAAATGGGTAATTGTATGTAAAAAATAATGTGATAAGGGCATCTGCTAAGAAAATAATAATAAGCTGCCAATAGCCGATTCTTCCTGAAAATTCATTAAAAAAGATAACAAGAGTCATTTCTAAAAGATATCCACAAACCCTGTTGTTCTTCTATAATAAACTAATGTTGAATGCTCAATACGGTATTTTCATATTGCTAACAAATATGAACCTATCTGTCTTTTCACATACTTTCACCTGTGATACCTTGACATAGCTGCCCTATATAAAAGTCAAGGACTAGTCAAATCTTCTATGAGGTACTTTACAAGTGGTCTTGAATACTCTAGTTGGTTGTAGTTCAGTTCATTTGTTGTTATAAATAATTTTATTAGTATTATACTGCATGATCTCAGCATAATTTTTCAATGGTAATAAATGCTCCAAAAAAAAAAAAAAAACCCAGATGAGCAAGTTTAAAATGTGGCACTTTTAGTCATCTCTTAGAACTTAACAGCTTTATTTTTGTTCACAGTTTATGGGGAGGGGAACTAAATAATGTATTTTAAAACATTTTTAAAAAAATGAAGTTGTAAACTCTAATGAGACTCACTTGTAGCTATTCTTAGAGTTTGCATGAATAGTAATAAGGTTTCTATTAATTTTGTGAAGAGGAATAATTAATATTTAAAAACAGTCATTGAAGATTAAATGTCCTTTTGAAGAACTAGAAGCTAATAAATCAATTTCGTAACTTGAGAGGCTATGGCTATTCACCAAATTTGTTTCAGTTACTTGGATATGAAAAGATACAGTTATTATGGAATTCATTGGAAAGTAATTCTCTTATTTGTCTTAAGCTTCAGTCTCTGGCCTGTAGTTCCAATTAATGGTTGCTTGGAATCATGCAATAATTGTATAATCAAATGAATCATAGAAGACACATGGATACAATGTTGCAAAATCTTCTGGGAGATGGAGTTCTTGGGGACTCTATCCCAGAGCAGCCTTGTATTCACTGTGTTTGCCTGCTAATGAAAGGCATCTACAGGGCAATAAAACAAGGAGCTAGACCTACCATATTTTTGAAAATCATCGTGAGATGAGCTAATCAACTTTACCATTCCATTTAGTAAAGTTGTACTGAGTTGTTGTGGGACATATTCCCTGAATATGATAATACATGAATGTGTATGAGAAGTGTAACTGTATTCATTAATGAAACTGTGTGTCTTGAGAAACAGGGCAAACTGCTGTGTCTTGAGAAGGGGGCCTCTGGCTTGCAGACATACTGAACTATGTGACCTACTGATTAGAGGACCGACACCTCAACTGGATTAGGCTTAATGGACAGTTGAATTATGTACAGATAATTCACATGTGCAACAACAATCTTTGACACAAGGAATGGTGATGTCCCAGTGGAAAAGGACATTAAAACAAAGGACTGCGAGTTTAAAAAAGGCAAGATACACAAATGATCTCATGAAAGTGGCTATTTAGCAGAGTGAAAAACACTATAAATATCCAAGCAAACTAAACATTTTGCACACCACATGGAATGCTGTCACTCTGCTAAGCAAAGCTGCAACTCTGGGACTTCCAGAAACGGAACCAAGACAAGACTCTGCCTAAAAACGGATCCAAGATGAGGAAGCAAGCTGCAAGCGAGTCAACGACCACAAGCAACGAGACGGAGGCCCGGCTGGAGGACTGCCGTAAAACTTACAGACTGATATCGGACAAACCAGTCTGGGTCTGCTGTGCACCTAAAACCACAGTATCCAAAAGAAACTGTGCCCTGCTACCAGTATAGCTAAAATATTAAACAAAGAGGACAGAGCAGACAGGTGCGGTTTTGGATCCTATACCGAGGACTGAAGACTTTGTTACAGCTGTTTGTTGATTCTATCGAGAATTGAAAGCTATGTTGCCGAGTTTGGTCCAATGTGGGATTGAAGACTTTGTTGTGGAGAGGACAGTTTTTGTACTGGACACTTCAACAGATTGAGTTTCCAAGCCAGCAGACCAAAAGTCTAAGCTTCACAGAACCATTGAGTATAATTTAAGTTGCATTTTCCTTTCATGGAACTAAATTAATTGTAACATTCACATATAATTGAACTGTTAATTATTTAGTTTGCACACTTTGCATGTGAAATAACTTAACTTGATGAAGTAACTATAAGTAAACTACCTCATTGTTGTATGAAGAATTTCTTTCAAAGTAAACTTGCCATATACTTAATCTATATACCATTGATAAGCTTAATGTGATATATTCTAAGATTGTCTGCATCATTTTCAGTTAGGCTTGGTACATGCGTGCATGCTACTAGCTATGTCACAGCCTGCTTGCTGTTGAAGTTGATGCCTTGTGTGTGAGGAGATGGCAGTGCCATATTTCAGTTGCCAGCTAGCCAGCATGAGTGCAGTGAGAGCTTTGGACTTGCGTTTCTGCTTACAGACTAAGATTTACTTTCTGACTTGTCTGATTTCTGTTTATTTGTGTACTTAAAAAAATACTACTTGATTAAACATTCCTTGTGTCTGTATTCATAGTAAATCCTCAATCTTTATAACACACCAATTAAATAATATTAATAAGAGAACTAATCAACCCAGATAAACATTAAATTAAAATGAACCGCTGCCACACGGGTTTGTTGCCCCTTTAAAAACACGACCCAACACACACGAATGTATTTCTTTTTTTATGCACCGACACGCAATATTTTTAATAAACAAAATAAAACAAAACAAAATAAACACCTAGCTCTTTACAAGCACCAACTAAACTTTCTGGAACACCCTGACTACAAGTGGGACGGCTAAGCAGTTTCCCTACCAAACAAAAGACCACAAACAGAAATCACACAGCTTACGTTTTGCCTCTCAACTGCTCGGAAGCAGAGCACCTCTTCTGCCTCCTTCTACTCAGCAGCCCCGAGCCAACTGACTGTCCTTTATACCCTGCACCTGGTCCTAATTTCCAATTACCGCCCAGGTGCAGAGGATAATTAAACAATAAAACAGTTAACAAAACTGATTAACAGAAAAAGCAAAATAATTAAACTAAACAATAAACAAATTAAAACAATAAATCAATTAACAATTATCTAGGGAGTGCATTTTCACATGTTTTTCTGCAGGGAGGAAATTAACCCCCTCCCTGCTGTCTTACACACCCTCGCTGCTGTTACAATATATATATATATATATATATATATATATATATATATATATATATATATAGAGAGAGAGAGAGAGAGAGAGAGAGAGAGAGAAATATATCTAACTGTAGAAAACCACAGAAAGAGGGAAACAGCAACACCCTTGGATTGATCCAGAAGTCTTTAAAATGTTTGAAACACAGGTATTTTACAATGTTCTGATGAAGACAAACTGTCGAAACGTGTTACATTGTAGCTTGTTGACTTTTGTAATATGAACATACAAAAATAAAAATACTTTTATCGACAAACTGAGTGCAGATCTGGAACAATCCAAGGGAGTTGCTGTTTCCCTCTTTCTGTGGTTTTCTACAGTTAGATATTTTTTTCTATGTTTAATTCCCGGGACAAGGCACCCCAGTTTGGAAAGGAGCAGACAAATATATTTTTAGCGCTGGTATAAACTCCTGATGATATATATATATATATATATTGTAAAGTAGCGGGTTATGAGAAACAGCAGGGAGGGGGTTAAAACCTCGCTGCTATAGAAATGCACTGTTTTGATTTGTGTTGCTTTATTGTTTTGTTTAATTGTTTAATTGTTTTATTATTAATCATCATCCGCACCTGGGCGTTATTGGAAATTAGGCCCAGGTGCGGGGTTTAAAAGGAGAGCACGCAGTCTGCTCGAGGCTGTTAAAGAGAAGGAGGCAGAAAGGAGTGCTCTGCTTCCTGGCAGTCCCGAGAAAAAGGTACAGTGCAAACCTGTGTGGTTGAGTTTTGATGGAACAGGGAAACGGCTTAGCCGTCCTGTGATAATTAGGTTCCTGCGTGTGTAGTTAATGCTCAGAAGAGCTAGGTGTTTATTTTGTGTACTTTGTTTTACTTTTGTGTCTATTAAAAAAATAGCGCGTCAGCGCTAAAAACGCCATTTCTCGTGTCTGGGTCGCATTCTTAAAGGGGCAACGAACCCGAGTGGGTGAGTCCCTTTTACAATATATATATATATATATATATATATATATATACAGTGTGTGTGTGTGTGTGTATATATATATATATATATATATATATATATATATATATATATATATATATATAATCAATGGATTGGAGGATATGAAGGAGGGCGTGACCGAGGGTACATAGGGGAAGTGGCCGATCTATCTGTTCCTTTGTTATGGTTGCGAGAGAACCTCCG
Organism: Acipenser ruthenus; assembly: GCF_902713425.1. Lineage (NCBI taxonomy): Eukaryota > Metazoa > Chordata > Actinopteri > Acipenseriformes > Acipenseridae > Acipenser > Acipenser ruthenus. The sequence goes on from NC_081194.1 coordinate 15,451,873, forward strand.
AAGGAGAGTAAAAAGTACCATGGGTGTTTAGTTTAATTGTACTTGTTTGTTCTTGTTAGACAGCTAACACAATCCGGAGCTGCCGCTTATGGGCAGCATCAAACCCGGACAACACTTCACCACTGTGCACGAATAAACTGTATTTCACCACTTGCACATTAGCACTCACTCTGGACTTGTGAGCGTGTGTGTCTTTGTGTGTGTTTGATACTGTGTTTATTATTTCGGGACTGTAACCCGTGGTTTAACAGTGCAGCCTGGGCTTATTATTTGTGGTCATAACAACCTGGATGTTTACAAACAATTAAAACATTGTTTAGATCGTGAACTTACGTGTTTGTCATTACTTGAGCACCACATCACCTCTACACCTGCGCACTGCAAGCCACTTTGCCACAGGCTTCCACTTCGGATTTATTTTCATTCCATTGCACTTTGGAACAACCAGCATATTATGAAGAAGCTGCATCCCAGGAGTTTAAAAATGCTGAAAAAGGAAGCTGTGTGGTCCAGTGGTTAAAGAAACGGACTTGTAACCAGGAGGTCCCCGGTTCAAATTCCACCTCAGCCACTGACTCATTGTGTGACCCTGAGCAAGTTACTTAACCTCCTTGTGCTCCGTCTTTCGGGTGAGACGTAATTGTAAGTGACTCTGCAGCTCACGCATAGTTCACACACCCTAGTCTCTGTAAGTCGCCTTGGATAAAAGCGTCTGCTAAATAAACAAATAATAATAATAATATTTATCCTTGATTTTTGTGAGAATAGACATAAAGGATAAAAAAGGAAAAAACAGTCTACAACATATAATAAAATAGAACTATAAATGTCTAAATTGAACATAGTCTGGGATAACTCAATTATTTGGAGATTATTTGAACGCCTACCCTGTATATAATGAGAATCACTGAGCAGCCTTGGATAGTATTCCTGTAATTTCACCACTTGTGTATCGTGCACTTTTTGTATACAACCCAGTCAAAAACACTATAGAATACTATACAGCATACTGTTACAGGATCATGCACCTTCTATATGAAGCAAAATATTTTTAAAAAAGTAATTTCCCATTTAAAGCAAATTGATTTTCTCTTTTGCAGTCATCTGTGAACTTTGGATGTCTGGATCTCAGACTTTTAGGATTCGAGTCTGGGACTCAAGACACATTTTCCGTGACTTGGACTCGACTTGGCCTCAAGGTTTGAGGACACGACTACAAGTTTGCTGGATATGTTGGATGAAATATCTTGAAATACCTACTTTTAGACTGTAAAATGTTGTGAAATTTGCTTACCGTGAAAAAAATACAGCCTAACCATGGATAATTTAGTTGCAGGATTTAGTTTACTGTCACTGACTCCAGGAGATTTAATTTAAGCAATTACATTTGGGTATTTCTATTTGTTTCTTCTTGAGAAACAACCCCAGAAATGGTATTATCATTGTACAATTTTTTTTTTATATAAATTTAGTCGTTGCCAATTTTTTATTTTTTTTTTATTATTATTTTCTCCCAATTTGGAATGGCCACCCCTGCGCTGACTCGGAGGGCGAAGATGAAGACACGCTGTCCTCCGAAGCATGTGCCGTCAGCCGACCACTTTTTTTCACACTGCGCACTCACCATGCAGCCACCCAAGAGCTACAGCGTCGGAGGACAACGCAGCTCTGGGCAGCTTACAGGCAAGCCCGCAGGCGCCCGGCCAGACTACAAGGGTTGCTGGTGCGCGGTGAGCCGAGGACACCCTGGCCGACTTAACCCTCCCTCCCCCTGGGCGACGCTCAGCCAATTGTGCGCTGCCCCCTGGGACCTCCTGTCCACGGTTGGCTGTGGAATAGCCTGGACTCAAACTCACGACGTCCAGGCTATAGAGTGCATCTTGCACTCCACATGGAGCGCCTTTACTGGATGCGCCACTCAGGAGCCCCTCATTGTACAATTTTTAAATTAAAAAGTTTAAAAGAGGGGACATTATGGATTTTTAATCATTTAAGCTTAACAGCCAGACTTATTTTAATCTCATTCACCCCATGATGGAAATAGTTTTGAATTTGGTACTTGGCCAGCCATTTAGGGTTCTTTTCATCAAAGCCATCCAGTCTCTCAGGCATAATTACACAAAGCTGTGACTAACTGGTTGACAAAATTTACCATTTCACAGATAATAGAAGATGTCAGACGTTATGTAAATAACTGGTACATAATTGACATAAATAATAAGGTTTGTCTTTGATGTACAGTATATATCCACAAAATAAAAGTACAGTATCATGCTCATGCTTTAAGTAGACTGTAATGTAGGTCACATATAATCCTGTACAGCCCTAGTTGGGACCATTTGCATCATTAAACCTTGGAAATGGTCAAAAGTGGATGGGACCAAAAAGCATGGTCAGAAACATATTTTACACATTTCAGTTTGTTGACTAGGTCCGATTTCAGTGAGAGAACGTCCACTTCTGGTTAACCCGGCCCACTTCTAAATGACCCCAATTCCATTATATAAACAGGAGCAAAGGGTTGGTGTGGTATGGAAACTGTGCACCAGACAGTTACGTCAGGATGGCTTCTATTATGTAAACTAAGAGTACTTCTCCTAGAGATAGTGGATGCCAACTGGTGAAAGGAAAAATATCAGGAAATTATCAAAGTTTATTTTGCTGTCAATTGTTCTGCTGTCAGAGAGAAAACTGTACTCGGTGCAAGAAAGCCAGTTGCCATTTTATCATTGTCTTCACCAAAAGAGCTTACTGAGGATCAAAGTAAGAACCTTTAAAAGGCACAGAGAGACAATACAGGGGATGCCGCCCTCCAAAAAGCAAAGAAAAAAAAGAAGAGAAATAAACAAGTGATAGGCCAGTTCACCAACACAATACTAAATTACTGAACTCTTAATGAGAGCATTTCCATACAGCAAGTTGTGCATCTTGCAAAAAAATGTCCTTGCACAAACCACACATACCATACACAAAAAAAAGGATGAAAAACAACCAGCAACAAAAGCAGCAACTTTTTTTTTACTGGTAAAATATAATGCAGTATAACATGTTTTGTTTTTGAGTAATAATGGTTCTATGTCGGTACAATTTTAAAGATGGTTGTTAAAAGTTGTTGTTGTTGTTACTTTACATCTGTGACAGCATGATTATGATGGTGATGCCTGGTCCGGGCTACATCCTACTAGAATATACAGTATAATTATTACCTGCTAATTTTATATAGAACCTTGACTTGAAAGCACAGTTTGCTCTGGCCTGTATTCCTGAATGTGAACAAGTTTGAGCTAAGCTGGAATTAGCTGAGAAGTTGCCTCCCAGCTCCTCTTTATATGTGGTCATGACAAATTGGCAATTAGTTAACCAATTTGACTTGACCACATTATAATATGTTTTTAAAAGTTTCCTCCAGTTGGGTTAGATTAACCAGTCCGGTCACATTCTCACATTGCTGACAGTTGGAGGGGAACCTGACACTGACAATGCAGAGATGCAACCTACAAATCCCCCCTAACACAAATATACAATACTATTTACAGTCAAGCCCTTATAAACATTTAAGGTGGAGGATGTTGACTTTTGACGTAGGTATACCCAACCTATACACATTTACAGTGGAATATCATTTTAAAAGCATTGCAAAATGTAGTCATAGCTGTCAACTTCCAATAAAAAATAAGTGTTCAAAACCCATCTAAAGGATAGACCAGCAAATCATAAAGCATTGCATATGCATTCTTATTTGTTTCTACAATGATGAAGCTGTGTACAAGAAAATGAAAAAAAACACAAGAGTAAATATTTTATACAAAGTGTGATAGAGTGCAGGGTCAGGTGTTGGGTGGGCACTATGTTAGGGCACAAAATGGCAAACCAGAGTTAAGCACTACAAGTCACAAAATGTCCCCCAAACAAAAATGACATTCCCCAGAATCCCTAGCGGTTCCACAGGGCGGGAACCAACAAAGGGGCAGCATATTGAAGAGGGAGTACAAGGAGTGTGTTGTGGACAAATAACTTTGTTGTGAATACTGAAACCTTGTGTATGACCTTTCTTTGTCTGTTCTTGTGACAATAGTTAGTGGGGACAACAGGACAGTGCCTGTATCTTTATTTTCAGGGGTTCAGCAATAATCATTGTCAATAGTCCATTCCAAACTTCGTTTACAATATTTGGGTACTCACACAAATCCAAAGTTGAAAGGCCAAACAGTTAAGACATCCAAATAAAGGTCATACACAAGGTTTCAGTATTTAGAATAAAGTGCTGCCGATCAGTTAATATTGAATAAGTTTCAAGTGGATTTTATGATTGGTAACACTGTGTAACAATTTTTTTTTTTTTTTTGGTTCCTGGGTAGTAAGTGTTATTTCCTAATTGCTTATGCCTCAAAAGTATAGAAAATGGCTATTATTCGCCACAAACTTTGCTTTTGTGACCAGGACAGTGATATTTTGAAATTTACCTATTTTCCAGAACATTCCAGATAGACTCAGTGCTGAGTAAACTTGGAGTAACTTCTAGAACTTTCTAGAACTTTCCAGTAATATAAATAGTAGTACAGACGTGCTCAAATTTGTTGGTACCCCTCCACAAAAAATAAAGAATGCACAATTTTCTCTGAAATAACTTGAAACTGACAAAAGTAATTGGCATCCACCATTGTTTATTCCATATTTAATAGAAATCAGACTTTGCTTTTGATTTTTTATTCAACATAATATTGTAAATAATAAAACAAATGAAAATGGCATGGACAAAAATGATGGGACCGCTAACCTAATATTTTGTTGCACAACCTTTAGAGGCAATCACTGCAATCAAACGTTTTCTGTAGCTCTCAATGAGACTTCTGCACCTGTTAACAGGTAGTTTGGCCCACTCTTCCTGAGCAAACTGCTCCAGCTGTCTCAGGTTTGATGGGTGCCTTCTCCAGACTGCAAGTTTCAGCTCTTTCCATAGATGTTCGATAGGATTCAGATCAGGACTCATAGAAGGCCACTTCAGAATAGTCCAATGTTTTGTTCTTATCCATTCTTGGGTGCTTTTAGCTGTGTGTTTTGGGTCATTATCCTGTTGGAGGACCCATGACCTGTGACTGAGTGTCACAAAGACGGCCAGAGTGGGTGGCGTCAGACCGGAAGCAGGAAGGAATACACAGAGAGATGTGGTTTGGTATAAGCTGGGCGCGTGATCGCGCTCAGCATTTAATAAACAGAAAATAAAAGGTTTGAAACACAAAAACACGGGACACGGCACTATACGCCAAAATAAAGAGACAAACAAAACAGACTAAACAGTGAACAGACAAACGGACAAACACGGTGAGTGAAAACACTAATTACTTTACTTTACTTTTGACTTTCTTTTCTCCTTCTCTCTCTCCCGTTCTCCACTCACCGAACACCAACCCCGACTGAGTGAAACTGTGCATCTATATATACTGTTGTGCTGGGATTCAATTACTAATTAATTACTCACTTGAATCCCAGCACATGAATTCATTACGTGCAACCCCGTGCCACACATTATACACATTTTATCTGCACGTGAAGTGATGTGCCATCCTCGTGCCTAAATATAATTATACACTTTAAACACACGTGAAACACAGACCCGTTTATATCCCGTGTACCAATCTATACACCAACATTAACATACGCACGCATATACACAACACAGAACACACAAATGCACACAGGGGCGGGGCACTTTGCCACATATACCCCCCCTTGTGCGCAGCACACATGGCCTCAACGGCCACCTCCCCCCTTAAATACCCAGCAGTCCCGGCCAAAGTCTCGGGCTGGGAAGGGAGGCTTTAGTGGGCCCATGGCTGGACATGCTGTCAGCTCCCCTGCCGGTAGTGGCACGGCTGACAGCATGCTGGTCCCGTCCTGCAGCGAAAAAGCTGCGGGGGCAGGTGGTCCCCCGACCTCCCCCTTCTTCATAGCCGGCAGCTCCCTCCTGTGGGGCTCCGGCCACAAGAACTCCTGCAGCGAAACTGCTGCTGGGGAAAGTGGTCTCCAGACCTCATCCCCCTTCTTCGTGGCCGGCAGCTCCCCTTTCTGGGGCTCCGGCCACCGTACTCCCTGCGGAGGTACGGGCAGCAGAGGCAGCTCCAGCTCCTCTGCTCCAGGCGGTGGCGGAGGCAGAGGCAGCTCCAGCTCCACTGCTCCTTGCGGTGGTGGAGGCAGAGGCAGCTCCTGCTCCTCTGCTCCTTGCGGTGGTGGTGGCGGAGGCAGAGGCAGCTCCTGCTCCTCTGCTCCTTGCGGTGGTGGTGGCGGAGGCAGAGGCAGCTCCTGCTCCTCTGCTCCTTGCGGTGGTGGTGGCGGAGGCAGAGGCAGCTCCTGCTCCTCTGCTCCTTGCGGTGGTGGTGGCGGAGGCAGAGGCAGCTCCTGCTCCTCTGCTCCTGGCGGTGGTGGTGGCGGAGGCAGAGGCAGCTCCTGCTCCTCTGCTCCTGGCGGTGGTGGTGGCGGAGGCAGAGGCAGCTCCTGCTCCTCTGCTCCTGGCGGTGGTGGTGGCGGAGGCAGAGGCAGCTCCTGCTCCTCTGCTCCTGGCGGTGCTGGCTCCCTCTGCTGTGGCGGCTGGGCATGTGCGCGCCGTGCTGCCTTCAGCAGCATAGCGAGAGGCTGCTGGGGGACACCAGCATCCTGCCCTTCTCCCCCCCAAAAATTTTCAGGGGGTTGAGCCTGTAACCCCTCCCCTTCCGGCTCTTGGGGCTGAACCAGCAGGCATTTTCCCTCTGCTGGTGGCTTGGGTCCCAGGGCTGTGGAAGCCCCGACTTGCCTCCCTTTGGGCTGTGGACGCACCGACTCCTCCCTTTTGGGCTGTGGACGCACCGACTCCTCCCTTTTGGGATGTGGACGCACCGACTCCTCCCTTTTGGGATGTGGACGCACCGACTCCTCCCTTTTGGGCTGTGGACGCACCGACTCCCCCCTCTTGGGCTGTGGACGTTCGGGCTCCCCCCACTCAGGCGTAGGACGTTCGGGCTCCTCCCACTCAGGCGTAGGACGTTCGGGCTCCTCCCACTCAGGCGTAGGACGTTCGGGCTCCTCCCACTCAGGCGTAGGACGTTCGGGCTCCTCCCACTCAGGCGTAGGACGTTCAGGCTCCTCCCGCTTGGGCTGTGGACGCTCAGGCTCCTCCCATTTGGGCTGTGGACGCTCAGGCTCCTCCCATTTGGGCTGTGGAGGCAAAACCAGCAGGCATTCACCCTCTGCTGGTGGAGATGGGGACAGCAGGTACTCACCCTCTGCTGGTGGAGATGGGGACAGCAGGCATTCACCCTCTGCTGGTGGGCCTGCTACCTGGGCTGCTGTTCCTTTTATCGTTGCCTCCAGGTAGCTGAGGAGAAACTCCACACCTTCCTCCAAGGTGTTTGGGGTGTGTTCCTCCTGATAGGCCTCCCATCTCTCACTGTCCATCATCCACAGGGCCCGGACGATTATGGGCAGAGACTGGGCCTCCAGCCCAGCATTCTCTAGGAACCAGCCCCGCAGTTTGATGGCGTCTTCTGCCATTGACCTTTTTTTTTTTTTTTTTTTTTTTTTTTTTCCAGACCCCTCCTGGTCTGACGCTTGGAGGCGCGGCTATCCCACGATGACACCACGTGTCACAAAGACGGCCAGAGTGGGTGGCGTCAGACCGGAAGCAGGAAGGAATACACAGAGAGATGTGGTTTGGTATAAGCTGGGCGCGTGATCGCGCTCAGCATTTAATAAACAGAAAATAAAAGGTTTGAAACACAAAAACACGGGACACGGCACTATACGCCAAAATAAAGAGACAAACAAAACAGACTAAACAGTGAACAGACAAACGGACAAACACGGTGAGTGAAAACACTAATTACTTTACTTTACTTTTGACTTTCTTTTCTCCCTCTCTCTCTCCCGTTCTCCACTCACCGAACACCAACCCCGACTGAGTGAAACTGTGCATCTATATATACTGTTGTGCTGGGATTCAATTACTAATTAATTACTCACTTGAATCCCAGCACGTGAATTCATTACGTGCAACCCCGTGCCACACATTATACACATTTTATCTGCACGTGAAGTGATGTGCCATCCTCGTGCCTAAATATAATTATACACTTTAAACACACGTGAAACACAGACCCGTTTATATCCCGTGTACCAATCTATACACCAACATTAACATACGCACGCATATACACAACACAGAACACACAAATGCACACAGGGGCGGGGCACTTTGCCACACTGAGACAGAGCTTTCTGACACTGGGCAGTACGTTTCGCTCCAAAATGCCTTGATAGTCTTGAGATTTCATTGTGCGCTGCACAGATTCAAGGCACCCTGTGCCAGGCGCAGCAAAGCAGCCCCAAAACATAACCGAGCCTCCTCCATGTTTTACTGTAGGTATGGTGTTCTTTACTTTGAAAGCTTCATTTTTTCGTCTGTAAACATAGAGCTGATGTGACTTGCCAAAAAGCTCCAGTTTTGACTCATCTGTCCAAAGGACATTCTCCCAGAAGGATTGTGGCTTGTCAATATGCATTTCAGCAAATTCCAGTCTGGCTTTTATTTATGTTTTTCTGTCAAAAGTGGAGTCCTCCTGGGTCTTCTTCCATGGAGCCCACTTTCGCTCAAAAAGCGACGGATGGTGCGATCAGAAACTGACGTACCTTCACCTTGGAGTTCAGCTTGTATCTCTTTTGCAGTTATCCTTGGTTCTTTTTCTACCATTTGCACTATCCTTCTGTTCAATCTGGGGTCGATTTTCCTCTTGCGGCCGCGCCCAGGGAGGTTGGCTACAGTTCCATGGACCTTAAACTTCTTAATAATATTTGCAACTGTTGTCACAGGAACATCAAGCTGCTTGCAGATGGTCTTGTAGCCTTTACCTTTACCATGCTTGTCTATTGTTTTCTTTCTGATCTCCTCAGACAACTCTCTCCTTTGCTTTCTCTGGTCCATGTTCAGTGTGGTGCACACAATGATACCAAACAGCACAGTGACTACTTTTCTCCATGTAAATAGGCTGAATGACTGATTACAAGATTGGAGACATGTGTGATACTAATTAAAGAAACGAATTAGTTTGAAATATCACTATAATCCAATTATTTTCTTTGCCTTTGGGACAGCAGGGACACCAAGGCGCACTACTACAGGCGGGACTGGCCACAGCGGACCGAGTTCTCTGTGGGGAGGAACAACGTCAAGTGGGAGCCACTGGTGGACCCCCGGAAGGTGCTGATGCCACCACTGCACATCAAATTGGGCCTTATGAAACAATTTGTCAGAGCTCTAGATAAGGAGTCAGCAGCCTTCAAGTACCTTCAAGACTTCTTCCCTAAGCTGTCTGAGGCAAAGGTCAAAGCCGGTGTCTTCGTCGGACCACAGATAAAGAAGATCCTGGAGTGCAATGAATTCCCCAAGAAGCTCACTAGTAAGGAGAAAGCGGCTTGGAACAGCTTTGTCGCAGTGGTTCGGGGCTTCCTGGGCAATCACAAGGCCGAAAACTATGTGGAGCTGGTTGAGACTCTGGTGAAGAACTACGGCACAATGGGCTGTAGGATGTCCCTCAAAGTCCATATCCTTGATGCTCATCTTGATAAATTCAAGGAGAACATGGGAGCGTACTCGGAGGAGCAAGGCGAGCGCTTCCACCAGGATATACTGGACTTTGAACGCCGCTACCAAGGACAGTATAACGAGAACATGATGGGAGACTACATTTGGGGGCTGATTCGTGAAAGTGATTTACAGTATAATCGTAAAGCTTGAAAAACTACTCACTTCTAAATCTTTTGTAGTCATTTTTGTATTACTTTAGTATAAATACATGTTAATTTGGATTCATATGTTGTTTTTTTCTGACTTTATGTGAACGAAAAGACACAAATTTGCCCGTTTTCTCATTGGAAATAGGTAAATTTCAAAATATCACTGTCCTGGTCACAAAAGCAAAGTTTGTGGGGAACAATAGCCATTTTCTATACTTTTGAGGCATAAGCAATTAGGAAATAACACTTACTACCCAGGAACAAAAATTGGCCATTGCACGCCTGTGGTTTATGGAGGAAATCAGCTGGGGATAGTTCACCTCATTGTGCTTTAGGGCCAAGACTTCCAAAGCTGGGCTTCGTCTCCAGGGTTCAGTTGCTTGGTAATAGCTGTTGCTCAGGTTGCAGTATTTTTATTTTACAGTATCTTTTTATGTAATAATAGGGACAATTTAATGAAGAGTAACTGTGTGCCCAATGTCCACACACGACTGGTAAAATGTGACTATATAGTGCCAAATAATAATTGGTAAAACAGCCTTTTTTCATTATATTCCAAAAAAACACAAGCCTCATGTTTTAATACTTATGCAGAAAATAGGAGCATATGGCTGTATGTATTTTATTGCCCAAGAAATCTAATCAATTACATATGTACTGTTTTCTTACTGCCTTGCATTTTCTTTAAATAGATCACAACAGTGGTGTCCACATAAATCTGGTAATATTTTTAACCATAACAATTTGTCTTGCTGTTTGTTAATGTCATTTATTTTGCATCAATATACAGTACGCTGAATCAGACAGTACAAGCCAGGTTGCTGTTTTCAGTAAATGGATTATCTTCATATTGATTGCTGCCAGTCATACTCTTTTGATTTTGCAGTTCTCAACATGTGTAGCAAACATATATAACCTTTCCACTCCCCGTACTACACAAATTCATATTTACAGTGGTTCTTACATGTATCCTTTATGATTGAAGGTAGTTATTTACAGCTGAGTAAAAAAAAAAAGGGGAAGTGCGAGAGGGGTGTGTGTAAGTGAGTCACTGATACACACAGAGCCAGAGATGTCATTTGAAATGCCACACAGGCGCACTGTTGTATTTCTTTACCAAGAATGGTAGTTTTCTTTTCTTCATTATTTTTGACACAGTTCTTTAAGCACGTGCAAGTGCCGGAAAGGTTGAACATAAATGTCAAAACAAAATTATGAAAAAGGAAAATAAAACACTGTAAACAAAACTACAAATAAAAGTGCTGCTACATGCAGGGTCTCGCTACCTCCACTAGTCTGTGAGGTATGAGTTCAAATGACGCTCCTCTATTCCTCTCTACTCTCTGTCATTCCCCCTGAGCTAATCTATAGAAAGTCCCAAGGACAGTACTTGCTCCGTATGGGAATTTAAACAAAGTACTTAAAGCGTCTGTCTTTTCCAGTCGTGCCTGCTGCTTTTCTTTTCTCTCCACTGCCGCCTGCGGCTGTAACGAGCACAGGCACCCTTTCGTTGTACTCCCCTGTGATAGAGAGAAAGGATCAATGTTGTAAATCTCCCTCCTGACCAGAAAGGGCGCTTTGTAAGGTTGGTAGTACGCTTCCCCATAGACGGGTCAACTCAACGGTGGGCGGAAACAGGAAGTCAGCCATCTTGGTGGAGGCACGTAGCTGTCAGTACAACTCACCAGTGATCAGCCAAGCAGCGATTGGTTACACCGGGGCGCTGAGCTGATTGCAGGGAGGAGTTGGGTAGTACAAAGGGGACGCAGCTACGCCAGTACGGCCCCTTACACTGACTGCTGATGACACGGCCGGAGCCTGGATTTGTTTTGTTTTGTTGTTGCAGAGGAGAGCGGAGCTGCAGCCAAGGAGGCAGCATGAACCCGACTGCAACTTGCGGTGTTGTGCTTCCCCTATACCATTACTGGTATAGGGGAAGCACCTATACCATTACACCTATACCATTAGTCGCCCCTATACCATTACCGGTATAGGGGCTACTTGATTTATTTTTGAGAAATTGTTTGTGTTATATTAATAAACATGGACTGTTTTGGGATTTTAAATCGTTGTTTGGACATTACACACTTTGCACATCCTGATCACATCCCCTCGTCCAATTTCCTTTGCCTTCTTTAATTCCGGTTCTCCGGCCAGAGCTTCTGCCGGGTTGTATCCTGTAAGGTCTCCAAGAACAGGAGAGTCATGTTTATGGGATTGACACCCCACCCCCCCACCCCCACCCCCACCCCCCGGGCCAGTGCTTCTCAGCAATTATACACAGAAAGGCAGATATATGAACAGGTCATCAGTAGCAGCATTGAATAATACTTTAGCAGGTATCAACAATTAACAGCAAGTATTTCAATAATATTTCAATAATCATTAAATCACCTCAAATAACATTTCAATAGATATCAATAATCATTAACCACATAGTATTTCAAATAGGTAGCAACAATCACTAGTGTTTCAAGATGGCTGGGAAGGTGACATCACAGACCAGGAAATACATGTACACATGAACACATGAAATTCAGCAGGATCATTCACTTAAGGCACGGATGTAGGGGAAGGAACCCAAAACAAATTAAATATTCACACACACTTTATGCCGTGATCAAAAAATAATTCAAAAGTGAATAAAGTGACAAACAATATTGTGAACGTATAAATAAAAATACATTAATGTAACACTGTGTTACATCTGCACACAAGCAGTAGAAGGGAACTTAATGTAATTACAAGTCACAGTCAGCCTTCCCAGGCCATGTATTACTTAATTTTCTTTTACAGCATTACAATATCACTTTGGTGTATGGAAATTTAAATAGATCATTTTATCTACATTTCTTATTTATCATCTCTGACCCTTTCCCAGAGCTGAGGTGAAGCGAGTCCACAGGAATTAACGTACATTGCAATTCAGAGTAAGTCAGGTCAGGGCACTTTTATTAAAGCAATCCTGAATTAAACTCAACAAACCACTGGTGGCTGGAGATAGAGGACTATACTATCCCTTCAGACCATATGGCTCAGTAAGACCACCCATACACCCACATACTGCTCTTATCTATAGCCTTTCCATCAACCACTAAATGGAGAATTTTTGCTGTCAGGCAGTTTGGGAAAATCCAGTTGTAAATCAACTAGCTACTGAGGTTTAAACTTCTTAAATGAGCGGAGAACACAGTTTCTGTAAGTAGCTTACAAACTTTACTGATGCAGCCCTCAGGATACATTTGAAAATGAGACTATGTCCCTAGGGTCTTGTAAGTAAAATAATGCTTATAAACAAATAACATCGTTTTTTAAATGAAAAATGCAAGAACATTAAACAGAGTGTGTTACAAATCATTAAGTTTTGCTTTCTGGTGCACAGTATCACATAATAGTGCTCTGTTTTTCTAGCGGACAAAGTTTTCAATTAGTCAATGCTTTCTAGTACTGCTGCATTTGCTAATTCTGTTAACCTTACCTGGATCCAATTAAATGCATATCATTAATCCTTCTCAACACCAGTTGCTATGACTACAGTTGTCATTTTACTATATATATTTTTGAATATCCGAGTTCATAGTGGATAATCAAAATGGCATAACCCTATGCCTAATCCTCATCCTAACCATAACCCTAAACTGATGGGGTCATATTCTAATTATCCACATTTTTATTTCATATCTCCTCTGTACAGGTTGAGGAACAACAGCAATTTCATCAAGACATATATTTACATCTGTAATCTCTTAATAACAAACTGATTCATTTCTTGGTTACTTAATGACGTATTTCAGATGTCTCGTGGTGTTGCTCGTCACTTGTCCTCTTGTATTCACATACAGCATTCAAGCTAAGCCCAGTTCTTTCACAAATTAACTGTTTGCCAGTTCTGTGATTATATAAATGTGTAGCAGCTGTAGCTCTCAAACTGTATAAAGCCCTTCAATTACCTAACAAGTATCATATAAAAAGAAATGTTTTATTCAGTAAGAGAATAATCTGCAGTTTATCCCTTACTGAAACACGTACACATTATGGTAAAGGTAAATTGGATTTTGTAACAGTATTTTATATTAAGCTTTCGTTGAAGAAAATTGATTGATTGCTCCTTGCAGCTACTTCAGTACTGCTGTACACCAGATCACCCCTTTCAATTTCAAGAGGTTGCATATGGTATGGGTCACACAAAGCAATGCAGTAGACAGTAAACACATCATTTACAGGAATGGTACTGGAAAGCCAAGCCAATGCGTTAAGAATGTTTCAAGGATACATATACACTTTAGAAAATACATTCAAGAAGAAAAACTAAAGAAAATGAATTATATACATATACATATAGGAAAATGTCAAAATCTGAAGAATGAAGCTGCATCCACACTGGACACAAGCAACACGAGCGAATAATTTAGAAGTCACTGCAGTCAGAAGTGAGTATCACCACCAGCAGTGAGCAACATCGCTTTGAGAAAAATTTGCGTCGCTAAAATAGAACCTGTTTCTTTTTTTCCGTCGCGCGACTGGAATGAAACTGACTAATCAGAAGCAAGGTTAACACCCTTGACACACGTCAAACACATGCCTCAAAACAAGTCACGCCTCAAAACAGAAAAGTTCATTTATGAGGTGCAGCAGTATCCATTATTATATGATTGCAAATTGGACGACTACAAAGACATCCAGAAGAAAGACAATGTCTGAGTGGCTTGCAGGTGGTCAATTTAGCAGCACCCAGACATTTTCTTTCCAATAATGCAAGTTACATAAAAATAGGTTTATTATTGTTTTATGATAAATAATGTTTTGCTCACTAAATTGTTCTGTGCCACAAATCCGTGACATGAAGGACGTCTTTATATACGCATAAAGCAAAGTTTAGTGGAGATTCACCAGACAAACAAAAATATGATCAAGTTCCTACTATTCTATACGTTGTAAAAAAAAGCCAGCAATACGTTTGTATTCTATGTGACACATCCCAACATTACCAAGCTCATAGTTTTGAAGATTATGAGCTATATTTATAAAACATTTCTGTCAAGTTCAATGAAGATTGCTATAAGTTGTATAAATGTATAACAATAAAATAATTGTGTTGAAAATATCAGTTCAACTACACTACTGAGATGTACCGGGCTTCAAATCAGACTAACTACGACTACTGGTACCGCGAAAAAAAAAAAAAAAATACATCTGTACAATTACTACTAATAATAATGATAACAAGAAAACTGTTATATATATAGGGATGTTCAATAACTCTGATCTATGGATTTTACAAGTCCAACCAGAGGTCAGGGTGGTAACCAAACAAGACCTGTTTTGTAATAGGACAGCCCATCACTAGTATGTCCAATAGGAATTCTTGGGCAAGTTCATGTATTTATTTCCAGTCTTTTAGATAATTTCCATGTCGCGTTTG
Source organism: Acipenser ruthenus (assembly GCF_902713425.1). Lineage (NCBI taxonomy): Eukaryota > Metazoa > Chordata > Actinopteri > Acipenseriformes > Acipenseridae > Acipenser > Acipenser ruthenus. The sequence continues at coordinate 15,467,057 of NC_081194.1, forward strand.
GTGTGGATTGACATTCGGCGACTTGGCTCGTTTTGGTCGTGTCGCTCGCGTCTAGTGTGGATGCAGCTTGATGGTAATACATATTAAGTAAGATTAACCTTATTACTTATTGTGAAATTTTAGAAATGAAACACAGAGATTTGCACTTCATTTGCGGAAGAAACTATTATTTTTTTATTGGCCATAAAACTGAAATAAATTAATGCGTAAATTGAGCCTGATTCATACATTTTATCCTGCAGACTGATGCCTCTGACGTAGGACTAGGGATGGATCTCTCACAGGAGGTAGAGGGCGTGTATTGTACATTAGCAGGAAGCTGCTTGCGTGAGAGACTCAGGGACCAGGTATGCTGTAATCGAGAAGGAATGTCTAGCCATCATAAAAGAAAAAAATGAACCGAAAGCAAGCTTCTCTGTGCCTCTCTTCCTGTGTGTGTGGGCCCGGCCACCCACATGCAGTTTTGTAAACTGTCGCAAACAAACGGCAACCTCGCGTGGGCCCCAGTTCTGCTGGGGACCCTACGCTATAGCATCATTTGCATATAGGTTAATCCAGCCCTGCTTTACCCACTTTTAAAAAACAAAACTTTCAGTGAAAATGATGACCGTAATGTTACACACTGTATTACTATAAAATGAGACTTAGTCGAACGAGTTTGTTATAAACCAATGCTGTGCTTTAATAATACTTGCATTCCACATGTTGTATAATTTAAGAATAAAAACGATGTTGACAAAGCACAGTACACTATCTCGTTGTAAACTGGCCCAATTACTGCCTGTTTTTTTCTCATTCATGATGCTATTTGGGACAGAGAAGGTCCCACTATACTTCTTTATGCTATTTCATTTTTAGGTCACAGCATTACTCGACAGTCACATGCACACACTCTTGCCACCCAAATGTAGTTTGCAATTTTTATTACTCTATTAAACTTAAAAAAATAGTTTGTTATCATTTCATTTCATTGATTTATGTCTTAGTGCACCCATGTGCAAAATAAGATGATTAAGGCAGAACATTTTGCTGAAGTAAATTAGCTGAAACGAGCAGGCAAACAAATATAATGTATTACATAAAAACTGTAAACAGGTTGGATTTAATCAGCATCTAGTAGGAAAACAAATAACAAATATTATTTTATAAAATCAAACTACAGTGTTTAAAGAATATTTCCAGTCCATAATGCTGAAGCAAGCAAGGAGTGTTGGAGTTGGTAGATATTGAAATGATATTACTGATAATGTTTTTCTTCAAAACCCTGGTAGGGCATAGCAAGCCCTGATACATTAAACTCCATGCTATCACACTGGTTACTTCATCTGCTCTTCAGAGATCAACCACTATATAAACAATACAAAACTATTGCAGCTATTGCGACAGTCCTATCTTTAAGCTAAAATACCCCAAACCATAACTGGTTGTCATGCGGAGCCCATCTTAGCAACAAGTGCATTGGGAATGGTTTCCTGATTTTCTGAAAGGAATACAACTATTTAACAGTATAAGGATACACTAGCAAGGAATTGCTCTGAATTTACCAGCTCCTATCTTCAACTAACTAATTTACCAGCTTCTAGCTTCAACTAACTAATTTACCAGCTCGTAGCTTCAACAAAACTGTTTCTTGTTGTTTTTATTATTATTAATTTGGTTCCATTGTTATTGTGTCACGAACAGCTGAGGACACTTATAACAGATGGAGTGACCGACAAAATAAGGATTTGCATAGACATGAGACAACACCCTCCGAAAAACACAGATAAATGACTGGGTTTAAGAAACTTAAATTAAAATGAACTTTAAGTCAATTTTTTACATTTAAATGCTCATTTAAATCACTTTTATCAGGTTGAATATCGGAACAGCAAACATCCTCAATATTTTCTCTGAACAAGATAAATGACTCAGTGCTTCCAGACAAATCTGAACAACTTGTCTATGTTTCTATAGCCCACGACATTGCTGCTGGTGTGTGATGTGGGGTTACCGGCATGAATCCAAGAAGAAAAGTGAATAAAAAAAAAAAAAAAAAAAAATCTGCAGTCTCTGTTTGTGTTCATGCACATCCCAATGCTTGCAGGTGTACATATTCTGGTTGATTCTAAGCAGACAATAAGGATTGTTGTTTTTTACATTATGCACTACCTTCAAAGGGTTCCTTAAACAAATACACAGACACTTCTAAATGGTGATTAACCTGGGGTGAACAAAAACTCGTTACGCATACTCTGTACCTTTAAGAAGTATTTATAAGCAGGTATTCAATAAATCTATGAACGTGTTGATTTCAAAATAAAAACTGTCCTCCCTTGCTCCTGTAGCTGGGGCATATAGTAATAAAATTAAAAATAAATGTAAATTTCATTCAGATTGATGCTTTTGCTCTTGTGAACTCTCTCTTTGGAGGACAGGAGGTGGTAGTTCACAGATACTCTACGACAATGAGATCCCAATGTTCAAATAGAAATGGTATCACAATTAAGACATTTCACAAAAAAAACTCCCAAAAAAACCTACTACCAGGCTCTTCTTTCTCCTCTCTGCTTCAGTTAACCCATAATGCATTGCATGACAACACTGCCACGGTTAATTGGTGTTTCCGCTGGGTCCAAGTAGAGACTTGTATACTGCCTGTGATTATACAGATATGTTATTGAGAAATAAAAGTTTTAGCACTGCTGCAATGTGAGGGGGACATTTCCCTGTGGTTGAAAAAGTGAGGGGGGCATGCCCCCTGCATCCAAGTGTAAATGATGCCTATGCCGACTTTTTGAACACCCCTATTATGAACATATATTTGGTCAAAAAGTTTTGTAATATTGATTCACATTGGGTTGTATAACTAGGGCATGGCATATTGCTTCATTTTACCCGGTAGAAATAAATGTCATATCAGTTTTTCCATTCTACAGGGAAGTATTAGCTACAAAAGAAAATATTGTTCAAACAGATTATCGACATAGCAATACGGTGTTATTTTTAGAGACATTACTTTAAATGTCATGAACCTTTCAAAATACTATAAACTTGCAATAACTGTAAAATAGTAAAATGCTTTTGAGTCTGTAGAATTTCTTAGGGCTTCTGTGTACCTTTACATGTATATTTCTTAACATGCCATTACTTACTAGAATAAATCAAAATTATGGCATTGCCATAACAGTTATACAATAAATACTTAGCAATGCCTTAAAGTTAACTTCATTTTCTGTTTTCTGCTCATAATTTTTCCCATCAGCTAACCCTTTGGTGGACAATTATTCTGATGAGAGAGATGCATGAGATCTTATTTCTATGACATCATTTCGGAACATTTTTAAACTATGGGATTTAAAAAAAGAAGTAATGCCTGTAGGCTTAAAACAACAGCAAACCGCAACGCAGTGTATTTCAGACAAGTGCAATTAATGAGGCATCAAGTGTAACAGTCAAAAAAATGTAAAATGTACCAACAATTGACATTTAGACAATAGCGGGATTGTTAAATAAAGGGAGCACTCTAACCTATCCCTGGGCGATGAGACTTAACAGTTACAGTAGACCACTATATCATAAAAACAAATTGCTTGCACAAAAATATTTCAATTTGTTTTGAAATTTGGAAACCATATCTTTACAAGTGGTACACATTTTGCCGTTCGTGTTCTTGACTTATGTGGATAGACACACAGCGTATGTACCAAGTTCTGAGAATTACATATATCAGCCAAATTCAGAAAAGGAATGGAACAGTTATTCCCAAGGCACATGTAAAACATTTTAAAACAGAGTTTAATTTTAGGTATGCAGGTTATATAGGGTCTATTGAGACTGACCCTTGTATATCTGAAGGGTGAAACTCACACCAACATTATGTAGTACAAAGGCCTGGTGATGTCATTGATGTCATTGATTGGGCAGCAGTGTGGAGTAGTGGTTAGGGCTCTGGACTCTAGACCGGAGGGTTGTGGGTTCAATCCCAGGTGGGGGACACTGCTGCTCTACCCTTGAGCAAGGTACTTTACCTAGATTGCTCCAGTAAAAAACCCAATGGTATAAATGGGTAATTGAATGTAAAAAATTATGTAATTGTATGTAAAAATAATGTGAATTTTTTTTTTTAGGGCAGCAGTGTGGCGTAGTGGTTAGGGCTCTGGACTCTTGACCAGAGGGTCGTGGGTTTGATCCCAGGTGGGGGACACTGCTGTTGTACCCTTGAGCAAGGTACTTTACCTAGATTGCTCCAGTAAAAACCCAACTGTATAAATGGGTAATTGTATGTAAAAATAATGTGATATCTTGTAACGATTGTAAGTCGCCCTGGATAAGGGCATCGGCTAAGAAATAAATAATAATAATAATAATTAGCATTGTTTCATTTCCACACATTCAAGTCTTTCAAGTATGTGGTCTGGGTTCAGTTTTTTTTTTATATAGTGGTCATCTAAGGTCTGCAAAGTTTTTTAAATTTAACATGACATTATAAAAAAGAACTACAGAGACCCATTCATAAAAAAGGGATACTGCTTTTAGGATGTATTGGCTGCTTTTGCCTTTCAGACAGTGACATTTGATCAAGAAGAGCTTTCAGCATTAGAATGATTCATTTAACTTGTCAGCGATTGAGACATTACAAGCACAATTCTTTCACTCAGTGAGGATTTTCACTCAAGGCTAATTGCAAGGTTCAGGGAAGTACATTTGCAAACCACAAAGCCTCCAATATACTGTAAGAACAAGACATCTTTCAAACTAACCAAGAATGGTTTTATGTGTATATATCGCAACTAGAATCATATCTGACAACTTATGCATGTTATACAGTACTAAACGTAAATGATTGCATTATTTAGGTCTTGACTGATATTGTGTGTGCTGATATTCATGTAACAGTGAACATTTTAAATAATTCATGTTGTTACATAATTAACCTGTTTGTCATAGTACTATTTTTTTAATTGGTGACTGAAGTTTTTTTCTTCTCCGGCCACACTGAAAATGTTAAATCTATTCAAGCAGCACACTTAAAAATGCAGTCATGATTTATTAAAATGTGAAGGCTGGTGATCAAGTGGTTTAATTAGATATCTAGCCATGTAGAAAGCTTCCCATTCTCATGTTGTGTGGCTAGAGCACTGTACATCCAGATCGGGTCAACCCATACACTCTCAGTCTACAAGACCCTTGTTAACTGTTTGCTTTATGGTTGTTAAGAGCAATTTTCTTTTTAATATACTTTATATAGATGGTACTGACACTGCCTAACGCCATATCACATGAGATATTCTCAGCCATCAAAGAGAATTGATTTTCAGTCTTTTTTAAATGGACCAAACCTCAACCCACACACTAAAGGTCAAAAGCCAATGTTTAAGCCACACGCTTTTAATTATAGGCAGTATAATAATTTTGGCACAAACTGCATGTTTTAGGAGTGAATATCAAAATTCCAAAGTTTGAAAAAACCGGCTAAGTGGACTGCAAGTTATATGTCGCCTTGGGACAAGACCATATTTCAGTGGTCTCTGTTTTAAAATATAGTTTTTTTAAATAAATTATTTTTCTTTTTGTTTAATTATATTTCAGAGAAAATGCTGTACGCAACAAAAAAAGCACACTTGAGAGGGCAGATTCGAGACAATGATCTCACCACAGTGCGTCAAACCTATCTTGGTAAAAACACTGCTGGCAAACCCTTTGTATACATTTAGACTGCATGAATTGATGCCACTGATCATTTAAACAGCATACCAATAGTCTGCAATGCTGCCCCCCACTCCCCTCCAGGAGAGCGAAAGGACAAACAATTACTTAAGAGCACATCAGTATATAATGTTATGGCAGCAGAGAGCAACTGAACACATTGAAAGGGATGTGAAGCTTGTGATTTCAGTCCAGCTGTGGTGGATGAAGAACTACTGTTCCTTCTACCCGCTTTTATTTTATCTGGACCATTTATTTTGTGTTTGATATAAAGGTTTAAATGTATTTCATTCATAAAACAGTCTTGGAAAACAAAAACAAAAACATGAGTTAAAGCTTTATGAATAGAGCCCAGTATCTCATTGCTCCAAAAGCTGTATTGCTTGTGCATCCTATTTAACAGCATAGCACTGTGTCGTATCACATATCCTGCTCCAATGTGAGCAGACCAAATTAAAGCACATAATATGTATCTAAAAATACAGTGAATCTTACTGCAGCATTTAGTGTGCATTAAACCTAAGACTGGCACGTAGGCTGCACTGGCCCACTCATCATTTAGGCATATGTTATCCTCTAATTCATTCGTTGTTTTAGGATCAGGAAGCAGAGCATATATTCTTGTTACTATCCTTCTAGCACTGCACAGTATTGATTACACAGTCACTGTCTAACTTCTTAGAACATGACGTTGCTCAGTCATCAAAAAAAAATAGATTTTCCTTCTCCTTGATCTGGACCAAATACCTATACCGATACTAAAGGTCAAAAACCCAGTGTTTGAATCATTCCTTTTTAATTACAAGGAGGTGTAACAGTTAGTATCCAGTCATAATATTCAGAAAATGGCCTCAACAACAGAGGAAGTTAAGAGAGCATCACTTTACTGAAGCGTGTTTTCTACAGTGTATGTGCCACAAATACAAATGCAGTGGATAAACTGGCTAATAAACTGAAGCAAGTAATAACTCATTGTATACCTGTAGCCAGCTCAGGCAGAAATCAAATAAACATTGTATCTGAGAGTAGCAGTAGGGATTCCAGCAGCGAAGAAAACATCTCCTTTGATTCCACAGAAAAAACAATACAGCTAAAAGGAATAGTGTTAAAAAAAACTAAAGGTGAATAATCCTAATATAAACAGAATAGTTCTAAAATATACATATTTAAACATTTTGTAGGGAATATAAGTATTATTAAATGTAGAGTAGGCACACACATAAAATCAGTTCAGAAAGTAATAAAAAAGTAACAAGCTTTTCAACTTTCATCAAAATGTTTGTTATTTTGATAGTATATTAGTATTTTACAAAGGTTACTGATTTAGTTTGCAGAAACCAGGGTTTACCAGCAATCCTCCTGTAAATGGCACAGCTTATTGCAATGATCTTTGCCGATTATGTTTCAATTTTAACTTACAAAGATGTGATAACACAGAGTCAATTAAAAATGAATTGCTTTTCAGACCTTTCAGAAATAATAAAATGGCAAAGATACAATTTGCTGTAATATACTGAATCTTTTTTTTTTTTTTCAGGCCACCAATACCCATACAATGGTTTGGGGTAGACTTCTATAGTTATAATTAAAAACACAATGCAATGGTTAATCTATTTACTAACTAAATACAAATCTTACTGACCATTTCGATCAAATACCCCATTTACACACACCGTTTCTTAGGGGATTGTCATTTTTGAGCTTTTTCTTAGTTAGGGAAGAATTGACAGGGATTGTGGTATACTATGTGGCGTTCCTGTTTTTATTTGCGGAGTTCTGCATTTTTACTAATGATTAGCTGCTTTGTATTTACTACATAAATAAAACTGGTTGCTATGCCAAACTTACACCTAAATTATCTCTAATCTTTCATGAGTACTAAAATATTTAAAATAAACTTTGAGACTCTGTCTAAAGAATTTGGTATGTAGAAAACATCATTTCAGATTCCAATGTAGTTTTCATTGCTTCTCATAAATGGAAAGAGAAATCAAAATATACTTTAAGAACAACCACAACATCATCATCTGCATGGAAAACCCGCAATAGGATAATGGTTTAAACCTTTTCACTCTCAAACTGGGCTTGAATCACCAGAAGTACAACTAAAATGTGTCAGGGAATACCAATATGAGGAGCATTAGGGCTTCAGCTAAAGAGAGAGACACAGGCACTGCCATCAGCAAAAGCTTGCTGTGAGACAGCAGGAAGTTGGTTCATCCATTGCACTACTCAGCAAGGTGTGAGTGGACTGATAAACATTTAATAAAACCAGCAGCAACATGTCTAGGTTCCAGTGGGGATCTGCGTGATGCAAACTCATTTAACCTGGCTGGTTTAAGAAATGCAAGCTAGCTGTGATGGTCAAGCATAGATTTAACACATTCTGCAGTTTCACCATATGGCTTTCTTCATGAATATTCTAAGTGAAGGTCGTTAGTGTGAATGTTACAGTCAGGGTTTCCTCAATACATAATATACTGTTCATTCCAGGCAAGTACTGTTCAAGTCTTTATAACCCTTTGCCCACAGGTTGTTTTGGATTGTGAACTGACCAACCAGACCTTCCCCATTGAGTGTACAGGAACCACACAAACAGGAAGTAAAATATTGGTTTCTTTATTACAGGAAATTTAGACAAGCAACTGCAACTTATTTTATCAGACCATTTGTAATACACTCCCCCCCCCCCCCCGTCCACCATCTTGCACATTATCTTCATACAAAGCCTATTCTAAAACCACCTAAAACTTTGCACCAAGTAAAACAACCTAAAACCTTCCATAATATTTTAACAGACTATTTGTGACTCCAGGGGGCTTAGTATTACAATTATTCCACTCTACACAATATATTATCACAACACATTCCCAAACAATACAAGTAGCAGTTTGGTGAAACGAGAGTTCCAGAATAGTCACTTGGGCCTCAATCTGAGTTTGTAGGTCCTGTACTTAATCCAAATCACCAAACACTGTCCCAGTAAAAACAGCAACATGGAAAGGTAAAGTTAAAGGCGACTGATCCAAGAACCTCCTAATCTGTTGGTTTGTCCCTGTAGGCTTGTATTTAGCTCCCTTCAGGCTTGGTCCCGCCGTCTCTAGCACCACAACACAGGATCCTGCAAACGGAAGAACAAACAGCATTTGATCTCCACACTCCCTCTGTGTCCGTGATCATTCACCACATACACCCCCATCTTACCCCTCCCTACTCTGGTTTGGTCTTCAGACCCGGCCAATGGTATGTAACTTAAGTAAGGTAGGACCTCGTGTCTTGGGTGTGTACAGGGAGCTGGCCGTCCATCCCTTAGCTGGTGCCTGTTTGCTTTTCTGGGGCATCAGTCATGGAGGGAGGTACCTTGAAAGGAAGCAATACAACACCTTATCATAAACCACAATGAATACTGGCAATCTCAATATTTCTGCCAAGTGTCTTTACTTCTGAAGCATTTGTCAAACACCACACAGTCCTCAGTGTAATAACATTAACAGTCCTTTTAATCCAAGAAGCAATCCTTCAACAGTAAATTCAAGGATAAATACTTAGCTTTGCTATACATTTTTGACCGGTCCATCCTTCCATCGGGCTGCCGTGTCTTTATTTTTCTGTATTCCCTTAAAAGTTCCGAAAGATCCTTGTTGTTTACTATCCAGGTCTGTCTTTTCAAAATGGCCAACTTCCTGTGTCCTCCATTCAGTTCCCCCTGGAACTACACATACGTTTGGTTCTCTTTTTATAATGGACTGTCAATGATAGTTATTTGGTGCAAATGGAAAACACATGACTGCATTTGGAATTGGGGAATGGGACTAATTTCTCCTTCCATTCACTCATGCTATTGTACAAATAATAACACACACTTAACAAAAAAAAAATACAAAAGTGTCTCCATTTGGGTAATGAAACAGAAATAATGTGTGAAACATAAGTGCAAATGAAACCAAAATAATATAATAAATAAAAAAGCAAAACATAATGTGCACAACCCCAAATAATTAGTCACTCGTGTCAATTCTGCTGACATTTTGGTCCACAGTAAACATAAACGGATCATAGACACATTAAGGACATTAAAACCTGCAAGAGCACATGTACAGCATGCAAATATATTTGTGAAATTGCAAAAAGAGTAAATAGATATTCAGTCCTAAGAAATGTAGGCTAGAGAGGTACAACATTATATAAAACAATACAGAATCACCTATCAAACATAAGAATTTAAGTAAATGAACCAACAGTTCAACACTTTACAAAAATTTAACATAACATGAATGACCTAGTTGCAGTTTTAGAAGAAATACAATTGTGTACAATACAGAAGAATAAAGTAAAATAAATGGATAAATAGACTCAATACCATGATGACTGAAGGTTTAAATAGAAAGGAATAGTAGATTGTTAAATAATTAACTATGCAGTAAATTACATCACAAACACAATAATAGATTTCAATTATTTATTTATTTATTTATTTATTTATTTATGCAGAAGATTTACTCATTGAGACCAATGCCTCATTTACAAGGGGGTTCTGTTAGGCAATATAACAATTGCCAATACAAGCAACACAATAAATACATGTGCAGTTCAAACTTAGTCGTCAGCCCACAAAAAAGTACATAAATAAGACACATCTATATGTTAATGTGGACTAAAGGAAAAACAATTGCAGGAGGCTCTAAGCAATTCCCAAATATGATTGTTATAGCCAGAAAAGGAGAGATTGTCAAATTCCATCTTCATACTATAAGTAAAAGAGTTCCATATTTGTGGGAGCTGATAGGAGAAAGATAGTTCTCCCAAGTGTGTACGAACCCATGGTTATAAATATAAATAGTGTAGTTGCCAAGGCATCAAAAGCCTACAATTACCCCCAGTGCCTCAAAGGCATCATGGAAAAAACAAAAAAAGTGTATCTAATTAAATGGGACAGCTAGAGTTTCTGGAAGGGAGAACTAATCTCATAATGCAATGGGCCTTTAAAAAAATGGCCATGGAATGTATCCTGCTTCTTGCATTTTAAAAGAATTAAAGTGGGAAATGTAATCAATGCTGTGATATTCATGAATGTTCCAGTACACTGAAAAGCTTTAAAGGGCACCGGGGAGCTATTCTGACTGCTGATGAACTGCTTTGGATTTTTCAATTTTCTGCTTTTTCCTTATATTGAAATATTGAAAAAGGAGGTTGAACTTTCTGCATCAGAAAGGCTGAATATATCTACTTTTGGGACCTTTATCACTGTCCTCTAGTGTAAATGAGAAGTAATCTGGACTACAGGGTGGTGCCTGTATAGTTTATTTCTGAAAGAAAACATAACAAACAAAACAAAAACGTAACTCCACCAAGGAGTGCTATCTAAACTTTGAAAAGGTCTAACTAATGACGTTATTAGTTAAGCCGCTAAGCCGTTTACTGATTTAACAATCACAATAAAAGTATGAAATGCCGTTTTCTTTTTCCAGGTCTGTACAAACACGTTTCACACACGGAGGCAGTCAGACCACCTCACAAACATTGCAGACCTGCTTATATATCTGGCCTGCTTCATTACAGGCAGGAGTCCCTCATTCCGTTAGAACCACAGGTTTTCCTTTTTCCTCCCCCTGTTCTGTCACAGGTTCACATTTCCCTTTCAACAAAATGGCAATCGTGCATTCACAATAGCAGCACATTTCCATTAGAGAACCCGGGAAAATGAGATGCAGGAGACTAGTTTTAATTTTGATATTTTGAAAATTTGATAAAATGTGAGTTTTACCATTGATTTTAATATTAGCTGGACCTCTCAGTGGAAGTAAAAGTAATTTTGTATAATTTGCAGCCATCAGCACTCCATAAAATAATACTTTTGAAAGTGACAATGCCGGTGCACTGTAAAATTATATTAACCATTTAAAAGACATTACATATTGGACCTATTTTGAAGTGCAAAAGCAAAGGCATATTTTCTGAAAGAAATAAAACTATATTAACAATATAATACTAGCAAGAAACAACTTAATTTCAGGAAGGAAGTTGTATCTTGCTATGTACATAGAGCACCATTAAAAGCATGTATTTTCTTTCAGAACGTTTGTCTTTGCACTTTGTTCAAAACAGGGTCATTGGATTCTATTTCTAAAGTCTTAAAATCTAAACAAAATGAAATAGTAACAAGACTAGTACAAGACTCTTGTACTAGCCTACAGATGCCTTGACCAGACTGCACCTAGCTACCTCCAGACCCTCATCTCTCCCTACACCCCCACTCGACCTCTCCGCTCCGCCTGCACTAGAAGACTAGCTCTACCTCCGCTACGCTCCCCTGCCTCCAGAGCCCGCTCCTTCTCCACCCTTGCTCCGCAGTGGTGGAATGACCTTCCTACAGATGTCAGGACTGCCCAGTCCCTGACCACATTCCGGCGCCTCCTTAAGACTCACCTCTTCAAACTGCACCTGTAGAACTCCTCTGTTTGTATCCTGGGACACTATCACCCTTCATTTAAATGTGCTTTATTTTGCTCTTATCTGCCCCCTATTTTACTGCATTTAATCCTGTACTTCAGAATACTGTAATCTGCCAAGTGTTTAACCTGTAGTACTTTGTATTTAATCACATCCTGATGTAACTATCACTATTTAATCATATCCTGATGTAACTATCACTATTATCTGCTGTATTATTGAATTTTGGTTTGTCACACTTGTACTTTGCTTGAACAAAAGTTATTGTATTTCTTGCTCTTATTGTATTACTTGTATTGTAACACTTGAAATGTATTTGCTTACGATTGTAAGTCGCCCTGGATAAGGGCATCTGCTAAGAAATAAATAATAATAATAATAATAATAACATGCTGAAAACCAACAGAACAGCAAGTAAACACATGCAAATCAATCATTCTCTTGTAGCAGCCAGCTCATTGACTCATAGTTTACATACAGGGACTGGGGATCTCAACTCATAATAATCCTCATTCATACAGGGTATTGTTTGGAAATCTGCAGTCAGGTAGAACAAGCTACACACACACAGAGTACATGCTGGGAAACCAGGACTAATGAGCCACATGATGACATGCTAATTCCATATGGCTTTCTGACTTGATGAGGACATAGTTTAACACCTGTGTTTGGCACTGTTTTTCAAGTTTCGCTGTCTGATACCCTCCTGCTGGCAACTATATGCTGTTTCCACTCACAAGTAAATGCTGAAATTATTTTTTTAAAAATGTTACTGTAGTATATCATAATAAAAGCAGAGTAGTTAAGCTTAGTTGAAGCATGGTAAAGCATACTGTATGTTAAACTATTGAATCTATGTTATTATAAGGGAAAAAACATAGTATACTGCAACACTGTGCACATTTTCTTTTACATTTCTAATTTTGGCCTCAAGTTTTGTTCGCCAACTGAGACATCTGATATCATGCAATATGAAAACAGCTACTTTTAATCTTGAAGCATATTTTATTTGGGATTAGAAGGGGAAAAAAAACACTTTTTCCACTCAAATGTTTAAGTATGTCATTAGAATATACATACTTTAAATCCAGTTCTGAATATATGCACAATCTTAGTTTAACTGGGTGAAAATAATGATGGTCATTTATTTTTGTGTTTTTACCAGGGAATTAATAATAGTTCTTGTTTATGGAGAACATAGCAGCATAATGACCTCTGAACTCTTTTAAAACGAATGCAGATATTTTAAAATTCATATTCTGTTGTAATTTTGTACATTAAACATACTACATTGTTGAATGTGGCTTATGTAACTCCTTTGTTTACCTCAGCTTGTGCTGCTGTTATCGCAGGACATATTTCTAAATGAGATGTTTACTACATAAATGTGTCATAAATGTAATAATGTAACTAGCTGTGCATTCAAAAACACAATTTGTGACTTAATAGAAAATGTTCTGCACTTTTTCCTTTATATTTTTAAACAAATAAATACAATACAAATAAAAGAGCAGAAAGAAGGATGTCATGGCCTTCTGATTTAATAATAATGATGCAAAAATTAAACTTATTGTAATGACTAGTGATTTACAAAATTGAATTATGAAAGCAAGTTCATAATGATCCAGTTTTATTGTTGTGTTATTCAGAAAATGTTTTCATTATTTAATAAAATATATAAAAAATGTAGTTTTCAAACCTAATATAATAATATGACCATCAAATACACAGAACTCCAGATACACTATACTGACCCTCATATCCCTGTTACCATTACGATAATAAAAGAACATCATTGATCAAGCAATAGGTAAAGTTTTTAAAGGTATGTCCCATTTATTCAGGATTGTGATACTATGAAAAAATATTTTAAGACAAATGTCTAAATTAGGTGTAAATAATAAGAGTATTTCAATTGCGTGTCTTTCCTTTACTTTTTTGTGAATATTAATTTATCTGGAAAGATCTCCAGCATGAAAGCATTACAACATGGCCTTCTGAACATGTGACAGCTATGGCAGCCCTAGCGAGGAGGCCACAGGGAATATACAGATGGAAACATATTCTGATGAACCGAGAATTGGTTTGGCAAGAGAGATCCTTCCTTTGAGCTCCTTGTTCTGGTGCATTAACTAGTTATTAAAACAGTTGATACAACTTCCAGTTTTGGCATAAGTGATGCAGAAGTAGCAGTGTGTGTGTCTTTAGAAAAAGCTCTCATATTTGCACAGCTGAAAAAAAAAATATATATATATTTAAGCACTATCAAAACAAAAGGGCAAATAGTGCAGAACCACATTTAGATGGTAATATTGTCTTCAGTGAACTGATAGAAAGTGCACCCTGTAAATGTTTGTACAATAAATAAAAACTCAAATCTTCATGTATAAAGCCACTTTCACACACAAATGCTGGTACTGAGTCAACAGATCATTCTCATGGCAACGGAATCCACTTCAACAAAATCACAACAAAAACAAAAGAAGTGAATTTGACTGTGTTTTGTTTGATTTTAATTTTCAACTATATTATACAATATCACAACCTGTTCAGTGCCAAACTGCAGGAGCTTCGGGCGCACCGTAGGTCTCACATTTTAATGTGAAGAAGGCAATACAGCATTGTTAAAAGAAAGAGACTCCAGCTGTTCAGGCAACAGCACAGAGCAAAAATATGGTGGAGATTTGCTTTATATAAAGCATGCTCGTAGGAACTCTGGACTTGGGTAAGGGAACAGCATATATATATATATATATATATATATATATATATATATATATATATACGTCTTGTGTACAGTCACTTGAGAAGTTGCTTTTTAATCCACACTCATTATAGTGTTTCAGTGCCTGCATAGCTCTTCACATAGGCTGTTAAGACGGGTCTGTGTTGCCTCTGGACTACCTCACAAGGTGGTCCACAAGGTGAACTGTAATAACTGTGTGAAAGGGGTTTAAGAAATGTCCAGACTTAGGAAATACAGTAAAATATGTTTGTTAAATTGAGGAAAACCAAAGATTTTGCATGTGTACTATATACTCCAATTTGTGTGTTTGACTCATTCAGAGAGATTGCAAATAAAAGGAAGCAGGTTCTTTTATGTAAGACTGATGGCAAAATGTAGCCAGAGGCACAGGGTTGTGCATTGCTTACATTAAATGTCATCGTTCATGCCTTCTCTGTTCACTTTAAATCAAACTGATGTCAGCTCACATTTATGTGAAATCATGCAGATTCACATTATTTTGATGAATCATTTCATATGAATAACTGTAGACGGAAGTCTTTCTTTCATAATTACGTTACTTATAAACTGTTCCCATGTATTTATTTATTTGTTGATTTACTGTATTGGCTATAGTTTAAATATTGTGATGTATGGTGTGTATTAAATATAATAATAATAATTAAAAAACTATTATATAAAGTAAACTGCAATAAAAAAGAGAACTTGATTTTTGCCAGCAGTTCTGACTGAGAACACAGAGCAAGCAGTGTAGAGGGAAAGTCCAGTCCTGAGAAGATATAAGGCAGGCAACCCTGCTAAGTGTAGATTATGATTCCATCTCTGGAATGAAGAGGTATAGATAGGGTAATCTTATCACATGAATAACTGGCTAATGATTTGGAACTTAATGACATGGCCTGTGTTTAAGCAGCTAACATACAGTATACTAAACATAGTGCAGAAACCTCTGAGGATCTGGGGTTACTAATATCATGGAAATGCCCCTGATTCCTGGCTGGTATGAGCTGAAACAACAACAGAACACACATACTGTGGTATTATACAAGTAAGAAATGAGTAATCAGTAATAAGTAATCCCTCCATATAGATTTAACATAATAAAATAATTACATTGCACATTTCTCAAATGTTATATTTACACTTGCTACTATTCGATTTAAATTTCTTTGTGAAATCGATGATTAATATTGACGTTTATTTTAGAATTTTTTTTTTTTCGATTTTTATTTTTCAATTCAAGCAGAGAATGGGTGAAATCAACTTTTATGTTTTTAAAAAAATACTTTTTATGCCATTGAGAAACGTCTCATTTAGCGAAACCCCTTTATCATATTCAACATGCAACAAAACTAACTTGCACTTATTATTCGGAGTCTGAGCTCCACCCCTCTCCTGCTTCAGAAGAGCTGGACTCAGAGTCACTGGAAGGCAAGGCAGACAGGCTCGCTTCATCCTGCCAGGAAGACTTCAGCCGTTGGTCAGGGTATTGTGCACAATATTAAGTGTTTTCCTCTTGCACCCTATTTTCAAATCAAACTAGTAACTGTCAACGTATACCTATAGCAAAAGCTTATGTACACCTTAACCCGCTAATTTCAAAGTAGGCTCTTAGAATAACAGGCACTTTAGCTGGCAAATGAAAGTGCACAGTCAGTGTATGTCTTGATGATTGACAGTCATTTAAACGAATGAGAGCATTCTAGCGCTGCTTCAGTCAACGAGATCTGTCAGAACAGGATGAAATGACTGACAGTGAAACTACAGTAGCCTACAAAGGGTCCAGTGAGGTGCCTGACAGCGACCCATAACCATTCAGAGTGGAAAGGAGATGGAACAGGCAGCAAGTATAAAAACTACACAAACTAGAAATGATTTCTAAATGATTATTTTTGGCAAGAAAAAAAAAATTGCGACTGGTTTTACCGAAGTCTATCCTACGTAAATTTATTTTAGTTGAACTCATATTTTTGGGGAATTCGATATTTAACAAGCTTTACCGATTAAAATTGATGAGTAGCGAGCCTACTTATATTCATTTGTTGTTGGTATAAACATGTTTGTGTCTTAAAGATAAGATAAAAGCTTTATATCTTTCTTTAAGAAGGTTGGCCTGCTTTGCAAAGACAGAAACCGTTCTTTGTAAATGATCTGTTCACTATCCACCCTGTTAGGTTTTGGAGAGTCAGTTTGCTTTCTAAATTAGCAAGTTAATTTACTATTAATCAGTGATTTAATTGAAGCAGGCATCTTCAAAATACCACCTTTCAACATAATTAGAAATATAATGGGTTGAAATGGAAGTCATGATTTATGATCTGCTGCAAATGGAGGGCTTTACCTCAAAATGCCTTGTCTTGTCACTATGAGCTTAACACGGCATTACTCAGCCTCCATGCTACAGTACATGGTGCAAAACAATAACAGTATAGCAGTCGGATGGTTTGCATGTTAAAATCTAGACTCAGCTTTTTCAATTTAAATATTGCTGGGGTGCAAGTTCTGTATGTGTTCACTTGATTAGCCATGTTGCCAAAATAATTTCATTCATAAAAAATGTGCCTACATTTAGCAGAAGGGTTCTTTATCATGTAAATGGGAAAGTTATATAAGTGAGAAAATCTAACATGAATCAGTTTGATCAAAATTAATGGAGAGACAGTAAGATAAAGCCCTTAATGCTGCCATATCGTCGGAGAGAATACTAACCAGGCAGATATAACTAAAATGTAATTCTGTTACAAACAGCTGGCTTTCTAAAGCCCGGACAGACAGGAGACATCTTTGCCACCTGTATCACTGCCATTGCTTTCATGTGGTGTTGGACAGATCAGCGTCAGACGCTAAGCAGTACCACTCAAATCGAATCCAGAGCATTTTTTTCTGGCTGCCACGTGGTACCATCGGTGGATTAACCAATCACAGCCAAGTGCTGACAACACGTGATTGCCAGGAAAAATCATGAATGAAATTGTTGTCTAGGGAGGTGTCCAAGCACCCTGATGTATAAAATACTAACTTGCCTGTCCTTGTATGAGATACTCCCATACAGTACCCCTGATAAGCATCCTTCCTGCCTTCTTTTATTATTTCTGTAGTTCACTACTATTTTTACTAAATAACTGGCTGTAAAAGGATATATTTTCTAACACTTTAGTAGTAGGCTAGTTGCTGTCAGCAACGTATTGTTTGTTTCTATGCTAAGCTCAGATCGCTCATTTCATACACCAGCATATAGCTCCCGTATAGCTCCCGTCCTCGGTCGGCAAAGGAATAGCCTGGACTCGAACTTGCGACGTCCAGACTATAGAGCGCATCCTGCACTCCACGTGGAGCGCCTTTACTGGATGCGCCACTCGGGAGCCCCTGCCTTGCTTTTTAATTTTTATTTTAGGTTATGGTGTAAAAACACTAACATATTCAGATTTTCGAGTTTTAAGTTTGACCAAAATGGAGTTAAAATGTAACCTGAAGAGCTTAAGAAATATATACATTCTGAATGCAGTCTTTTCTTGGCTAAACTAGCTAACATTATCTGATCTGCTGCATGGTTATTCCACCACATCAGAAGATCATTGTCAGCAGTAATTTGTGGCAAAGCTAAAAAGTGAGCAATCTCATTCCTGGCTCTGGTTTCATCTTCTGTTTCTTTGTGGTCATGTTCTGTAGTAGCTGACAAAGGCCATCTGATGCTAAGCCTTTCTTTTCACCTGTGTTACATTCAGCAGTATTCTCTATTCCCGTGAGTACTTTAATAACTGTAGTAGTGACTGCCGCCTCATTTGCTGTGATGCCAGTTAAGACGTCCCACTCCAGGAACCTACTACACTACGAAACCTCTTGTTTGGGATCAAATCCCCTAAACTGACCTAGTGAAGTCATGGCATTCTCCTGATGACTCCAGTCTCTTTCTGACGGTCTCGGCTGGGCAATGCCTTCACGAGCACCGTCTTGGAATGGAAGGGTTTCGTGTAGTAGTTCTCTCCATGGAGCGGATGCTCTCCTCCTCGATGTAAACACAGCAAACTTTCACTCAGTGCCTGTCTGTACACAGCAAACTTTCACTCAGTGCCTGTCAGCTATGTCATGTCGGAAATCAAACATCAACCCATCCTTAACTGTACATAAAATAGTCAATTATAGGAAGTAAAGTATTCAAATCATCAAGCACATAAACATTATAAATTGTGCTGGTCTCTACTGTAACACAGACAAGACTTGAAAACATGCTACAGACACCTGCTAATTGGGAAAGTTCTGCCTCCTATACAGCAATCACTTCCATTCATTCTGTAGATGCATCAGGAAGCAAAGTTACACTTTTAAAGGCTAGTACGAAAGCAGTGCACTACTGTTTAGAGGCATTTGGTAGCAGCTGTAACTTATTAATATAGGGTTGGTAGATTTACATTTATTTTTGTTATCTCTACCTGTTTTTAAAGCTGTATTTAGCATCTTAAACCATGGGCTGGATAAAATCGAGCTCAAATATTTTGTAGCTCTAAATTCCTTAATGAAAACTGGTAGTTTTCCTCTCACTGTAACGAGGATGTAGTCACTACACTCCACACCACTCATTTCGTGAAATACAGATATTCTGTCCGGGTACATACGGCTTGTTAAACTTAACAAGTAGCAAACATGTAGAATTAGCAAATAAACGGCTTGAAGTATTAATTAGCTTATGTCTTTGCATTCAAAGAGGCGCTGTTTAAATTGCAATCCGGGGATACAGAGCAAAAAACCTGTTAGAGCGATGAGCTAGTTAGTCAGCGCATTGCTTTTTCTGTGAGTAATTCTTTACAGTGAAAGAAAATATCGCTGTAAATTGATTTTGTTTTAATTGAACGGTCTCTTAGTAGTACAATAATATACAGTAGTTATTTTTAATATTTTGCCATCCGACATTGTTAAGCAGTTATCATAGCAAGCAGCTGCCATGTCAGGACAAAGTAAACGCTGTCTCTCGCATGACAGTGTTGAAACAATGAACGCCCGCCCTCGTATAGCAATGCTTCATGCTAATTGGTTGAAACACTAAATGCCAGCACCCACACAACAAAACTATTTGGTTGAAACAGTTGATTCATGACTTTTTTGCAGGCAGTGCAAATGCCACCACACCCTTCCCTCAGCATGTGGGGGTGCGACTGTACCCCCAGCACCTCCACTTCCCGTGTCCCTGCAAGACCGTCCAAGCAGCTCTGTAAAGGTTTTTCTCATGTTTTCCCATTGTCAGTAGTTATGCCAGCAAGTTTAGAGATGTTTTGGTTCCATTCAGAAAGGACCTCTTGGGGGAAAAAAGGATATGGAAATGTTGGCCCTGGAGGATGAAAATTGTTTCCAGGCAGTATGTTTGTAATTTCCATTCTGATATGTAATACACTGTTTGGCTCATGTAAGCTTCTCCACTGCCTCCATTGCTGTACCACAGATCTGTACAGGAAAACCACTCAATCTCTGAGTGAACTTTCAGCTTCTGTTCGTAGTGCATTATACATCTTAGGTATTTCCTTTGCAGTAAAATGTTTTCTGGTAGGTAGAGTATACATTTCGTTTAACTTTGCCACTAGACTTTTAAACCAGGACTTCTCCACTATCTGAAAAGGCAACATTTATTTTGCAATGAAATAAGCTACAGCAACATTGAGATCCTGTGCTGAAAGTATGTTTGGCTTTTGCTGTACTGATCCTGATGTGCAACCTTGCTTTCTAACTCTGTAACTAGGCTGGGCTTGGGGAAAGGGAGAATACATTAAATGATTAATTCCCAATTCAAACAAAAAATGTCATTTTAGAAATCACAGTTCCTGTTACAGAATGCCTTAAAGTTTGGCTATGTTATATTTCACAATCACAAAAAGCTGAAAAAAGGCATAGCAATGTTATGTTTTTAAAGACAATCAGAATATTAAAACTTTTGAGTTGTACAATATATTTTACTGGCACTGTATGTAGTATTATTAACTATCCTTTGCTCAAAACAATGTTGTGCTTTAAGCCTTCAAACGTACAAAGAAAATAAATAACAAAGGTGTATTGTTTAGCGGCTGGTAAACAGAATTATCTTAAAACACAAACATTAACTAATATAGGTTATTATTTAACAGCAGAGGAGACTAATATATTTTTTTTATATAACTTACTTTTGAAATGTCTGCATAAATTGCAGTGTGAGGTCCTAGAGATCTGTAAAAAGGTTAGATGTGTTTCCACCACGAGCAAAACCTGCATTGTCTACAACAGGGGTGAATAATAATGTAGATGTTCACTTTCCACATGCAGACTCTGTGTTTTGTCTTGAGGGCTGTGTCAGCGTAGAAAAATTATGCCTTACACATATAAGTTGTAGCAAAAGGCAAAATTGTTCTGAGAGCTTTTTCACTAACAGCAGGTTACTCATACATAACTTGAATCTAGAACTGTCGTAATGGTAGAGCAGAGAATGCATACTTCACACCTCAATTGACAATGCAATAAATTCCTCTTGTATCACTTTGAATATCAAAGAGGGTTCTAATCCAGTTCCGATGTTCGTTTTCCAGTTCTGGAAAGTATTCACGTAACAACTCACACATATGGGTCAAATGAAGATGCAATGCAGGATGCTGGTAACAGTCAAGCTGGAATATTTCAGCTCTGTGTGTATAAGGGAAAGCATTCCTGTAAATACGGTTGCATCACAACCTTGAATGCTTTGATTAAACGTATTAAAGAGGCCAAATATATATCCGCCAAGTATGCCAGCTTCAATATCCATGTAGGATTTTCAAAAGATGTTGCCAGTTGGATAATCAGTGTTGATATAAACTGTTTCAGCTCATCAAAGTTCAAACACCTGTTGAATCACTGCCCCCCTTGACAGCCAGCATACTTCATAGTGGAGAAGTAAATGCTCGTGGCTTGCACGCATTTCACTGCAAAGTGAAGCACATATTTTGTAGTTCAGTAGCCTAGCCTTGGTCATATTGACAGTATTTATCACTTCTTGCAGCAACTGGTTAAGATCATCTTACATGCACTTGGCAACAAGTGCTTCGCAATGAAGCATGCAATTGGAGATGTGTTTCTGTATTTGGGCCACAACTCCATTATGTTTGCCAGTCATGGCAAGCCTCCCCATCTGTGCAATCTCCCACACATCGAGAACAGCTCATTAAGTTTGATTTAATTTATTCATCTAGCACATGGAATATTTCCTCAGCAGTTGATCTCCCGAGTAATTCTTTACAGAAAAGGAACTAATCTACAAACTGCCCCCCATCTATAAACCGAATATAAACAAGTAGCTGTGCACTATTCGCCACATCTGGACTTTCATCCAACTGAAAGACAAAGCACTGGCTGGCACGCGCTTTATCCAAAAGTTGAGTGGAGACATCTTCTGCTGTGTCAGGTATTTTTCTGCACACAGTATTGTTAGACAGCGACACTGCTTAGATTTTTTTGGCTGATTCCTCGTCCAACCTATCACTAACAATATCAATGGTCGCTGGCAAAATTCAGTCTTCCCCAATGGTATGGGATTTCTTCATGTGAGTAAGATGCAAGAACGGACACCTTTAATGCTCTCTCTGGAACAGTCACACCTTACTTAAGAACACCTACTTGTTTTGTCATTTCAGATGCCTTTGTCTTAAAAAATGGCGTTTGAATTTTGAAGGTATGAGGCACACAGCAATTCCAAGCAAAATGCAGTGTCCCACTGTTCCCCTGAAAGGCAATTATGGGACAGTGATGGGTTGCATTGATACATCTCTCAGGGCAATCATGCCTTTCACTGTTACAATATACACACAGCAGTATTGCACTTGTAATCCTTTTAATGTCATGTTGCACGTTTTTCAGTTAGGCTTGACACCTGGTGAAATATGAAGAGACCACTCCTGCAATTATCCCAGGTGCACGAGTGAAGTATAAGGTGACACTGTGATTTATATTACATGTACACCTATGACAAATGGACCGGTTCTGGAAGCTGACACAGGTTCATTGCTTGCGCATTTGGTATCCATTTCAGGTAGGAAAATCAACAGTCTTTAGATTGTGGTCATCAATAACACAAGGCTTTAGATAATTTAGTAGAAGATATGGAGAAAAAGCCACAATTCCCCATGCCTTCTGAAAAAAAAAGAAAAAAAAATCAAATCCAGTCATGATTTTAATAAAATAATCTGAATTTAGATCTGCGTATTTCTGTGTTTTATGTTGTATGTGGCGTTATTGTTGATGTGGATATAGTGGTGCACGGGGTATAAATTGGGCTATGTAGCACGAGTCTTGTTAAAATGTACTCTTCAAAACAACATGTAAGCTTCAAAACAACAAAGAATTACAATTGCATTTCGTGCTGGTTTTGCACCAGCGCAATACTTGTTTTATTTAGTATACGTCCAATGTCTGTGTTTTGTCTGCATCTACTTTGGCCAACATGCTGTTTTGTTTCGTATTACTATTTCATTTTGTTCAACCTGTTTATTTGTTCATTGATTAAACCGTGCAGTGGCGACTCGTGGCTTGAAAAACTGGTGGGGCACAGGCACAGCCCCCCAAAAAACTAACTAACTAAGCAAAACCGTACTCAAACCTCATGCCCGATTTTTATGTAAACATTAAGATAGCTTTCTAACATTACCAGATCTTTCATCACAAACAGTTCTATACCAGATTGTCACAATCAAGAGAGCTGCAAACAACACTTTACAGGCAAGGGTCTCTTTTGTCGACAGCTGCACTAACCCTAACGTTTGAAATGGAAGTATCATCACACTCTCGTGCTGTTAATAACATTCTGAACTACAAGTCAGGTTCGGTTTCTGATGTCTCTGGCGTTGGTGGTTTAGCTTTTTTGCTGTAGAAAAACTCCAAACGTAGCTGTCTTTTTGCTATTTTAATAGGGCTACATCAAATTCACTCCGTTTTTAGAACATATTTTCGCTGACTGAAAAAGTGAAAGTCTCACACGAGAACAAATATAACGGTGAAGGGTCTTAGACACTCTTTGGTTATGTTATTAAGGTTTGAAAGTTTGAAATAAACTGCGCACTTGCATATTCTCTAACCAGTTACAAAAAACATAAATATTTATTTTTATTTTTAAATAATAAACCTTTTTTTGGGAGGGGATGGAAATGGTAACTTTTTTAAGGTGAGCAATCACAGTGGTGCAATTGGCAATCTGATTTCTTATTCATGCAATTTTTTTATCTTTATTTTTTTTCTTTTTTTACATAAGATCCAATAACCAAATACACTGTTGTGCAAAATAGTTAAAAATAAATAAATAAATAAAACAAAAAAGGAACTACAAAGCAAAGGACTTGAACTTTTAACATGCTCATCAGATTTCAATTTCACATTTTGATAATAAATACAAATAACTATATATAATTTCATTCGTACTTATGGTTGTTCATTTTTGTTAATTAACATTTTGTGTTCAAAGCAAAGCAAACCATTTTATTTAATCTCACAAATCCTGACTAATTTAATTACCGTTTGACTGGCGCAGGACTGCCGGTGGTAGCTGCTAGCTTGTTGTCTTCAGACGGTTCATTAACAGTTTTCTGACTTTTAGACAAATTAGGGTGACCAAAACAAATAGCCAATTTTTGAATTTTTTTTTTCTTTTCCCCTACCGCTGTCAGGCCATACACGTAAGTGTAGAAGCTGTGTGTATTTTTTATATGAGATAGATAGAGTAACTCTACGAACGGACGCTATGGAGCCATTTGTGCCAAAACTATCCGGCCGTTAGTTTGTCAGTTAGTTTGTCAATTTGTGAATTGGTCAATTTGTCCAGCAATTCGCCCATAAATGTGTCAATTCATAGAGTAATTCATAAATGTATTTGTTAATTCATCTAATAATTCATTAATTAATTTGTCAATTCATTAATACAAAAGGCTGTACGGACCTGCAAATTTCCAATCAACCAGACCAACTTCCCAACAACCAGACAAACTTCCAACTGTCAGTCTCGCACTGTGGCGAAAACACTGCAATCTTTCTAGCCAATGGGAGCACACACTAATATTTTAATCAACGAAAATCCAGCCTCACTCAAAACTGCTTCAGCCAATAATATTTAGAAGGGCGTTTCAAAAGATATTCTATTTACTGCTGATTTTCAGTGGAGACTTCCATCTCACTGCACGCAAAGCATTGTGGTATATAGAGAGTTAGGCAAAAAAATTCTATGGAGAGTCAATGCAGGCGTACGAAATGTTGCTGGTTTTCACCATGTTAAAAAAGTGCATAAAACTTTTGAAGTAGATTTCACATTTGCCCAAGGCCTTATGAAGAAAACGGCAACATTAGCAAATTATGACAATACGTAGTTATTATGAAAAATGCTATTTTCTGAGCACAGTCCCGTTCGTTGGCGCATGCGCAGAAACATCGCTCTAAATAAGCGTATTGATTAAATCATTTAACAGTCCGGTAACACCGGTTACTTTAGAAATACATAACAACATAAAATATTATCAAGACACAGCAATATAGTACAGTAAACAAACTACCGGCATTTTTTTTTAACATGGCGAAAACCTGCAACATTTCGTACGCCTGCATTAACTCTCCATAGAATTTTTTTGCCTAACTCTCTATATACCACAATGCTTTGCGCGCAGTGAGACGGAAGTCTCCATTGAAAATCAGTGGAGGCGAGTATCTTGTTAAATAGAATATCTTTTGAAACGCCCTTCTAAATATTATTGGCTGAAGCAGTTTTGAGTGAGGCTGGATTTTCATTGACTAAAATATTAGTGTGTGCTCCCATTGGCTAGAAAGGTTGCAGTGTTTTTGCCACAGTGCGAGATTGACAGTTGGAAGTTGGTCTGGTTGATTGGAAATTTGCAGGTCCATACAGCCTTTCGTATTAATGAATTGACAAATTAATTAATGAATTATTAGATGAATTGACAAATTTATGGACGAATTGCTGGACAAATGGACCTATTCACGAATTGACAAACTAATTGACAAACAAATTGACAAACTAACGGCCCAAACAAATTGACAAACTAACGGCCGGATAGTTTTGGCACAAATGGCTCTCCATAGGACACAGTGGTAGTTCACACTGAGTGATCCTCTTCCTGCATTAATGTAATGCAGGGAGAGGATGTTGTTGTAATGTTGTTGAAGCTGACACCCTGGGCTTGCTTATTTATTCTCATTGGTTGATAGCAACGCGGCAAATAAAAGTTGGAGTCCATGATTTTTTTGTATCAGTCATTCGTTCATTCCTAGTTTTCTTTTAATCTGTCTTTTGTACAAGTTTGATCCCACATGCCCTCATAAAATGAGGGACTGATCTTAAATCTCAAGTTCCTTTTATAAATCCCTCCAGAACTAGGAATGACGTTTATATTGCTTAGCAGAGCTATTCAATAATCTTATGGCTTTCTCATCACTAATATTCTGGTGCCCTTTTTCTATTAAATTCTTGGGACTAACCAGATGTTCAATCAAAAAGATTAAGAAAGCACAGCAGGTAATAATTGTAATGGTTGATAAGAATACTATATTATTACTGTTCTAATCCATAACTTTCATACAGTATTTTAATAGAAGTGCAGACACTAATCAATTATATCTAAATAGTTTTCAGTTATGTAAAGACTTATCAAACTTTAATACTTAACTTTTTTCACACCTTTGAGCAAGGGAAAACCACTCTAGTCTTGTGGTGCAATTCCATTCCATTACAGGTTTAATAGGTACAATTAAATGACTCAGTGCGTTAAGCCTCGGCCAGCAGTTTAATTTGCTCAATTTAATAATTAAGGACACAGCTGGAACAAAGACCTAGATTGAAGGGGTTTAGCCGCAGCTGACCAAATGGCTCATGAACTGTACAAAGTCAAGGCAAGATCAGCTGCGAGGGCTGCCAGACTGAGGCCATTGGGATTACTGAACAGAACATTGTTTTGCAGCCACTCAAAGTTCGTTCTGCATTCAGTACAAACAAGGACAATCTGTTAGAAGAAAGACTGAATGTTTATGAAAAGACAAAAGATATATAATATAAAGATATATACTCAGTGTATGGTCCTGTATGACCCCATGCATAGACCTGATGTTCTAAAAAAAAATTCAAAAACAGGAACAAATAAACAGGTACAAGGGCCAAAATAAAAAGTGTGGAGTAGCGGTTAGGGCTCTGGACTCTTGACCGGAGGGTGGTGGGTTCAATCCCAGGTGGGGGACACTGCTGCTGTACCCTTGAGCAAGGTACTTTACCTAGATTGCTCCAGTAAAAACCCAACTGTATAAATGGGTAATTGTATGTAAAAATAATGTGATATCTTGTAACAACTGTAAGTCGCCCTGGATGAGGGCGTCTGCTAAGAAATAAATAATAATAATAATAATAATAATAATAATAATAATAATAATAATAATAATAATAATAATAATAATAATAATAATAATAAACAATTCAGCAGTCAGGCTGGGCAATTGCCTTCACTGACCAAGTTCTGCCCACTGCCAAAAAAACACAACACAAACTTCTCCAACAAACAAAGGCTTTCTGGCTCCTTTATACATGAGGCTACTTCCCAGTTAGCACCAATTCCCTAATTGGGGAATGGCCACACCTTTGATTGCTGGCAGGGATAAATCTAACCTCATCCTTGCCAACCTTACATTCCCACACACACACTGTTTACAGCAGCATGGCTTCTGCCCTACCATAAGAATTAATATTTTGCCTGCTTCAGACAGGTGGCTCCTGTCATGATTCACTTGTATTGAAAAATGAAAACCTGTACTTGGGTCAAGTAACCCACTGTAAACAAAATTTACAAAAATATATGTGTATAGCTGCATTGACCCATTCACCATAGAACAATATCTACTGACCCGAAAATAAGGTTTGTAGGTCAACCCGAGGTAAGCTTTTAAGTTTTCTGTCAGACCAAAATACCTTCCGCGGAACACTAAGAATAAGCTCTTAAAGGACTTTGGTTCTACGTTCATACTGTAGATAAAGAACAAGTGGGGGCCCTACTTTTTATGTTCCCAGAAAGAAAAATATTCAATTATAATTTTGTTTTCAACAACCAACACCACACAGTGGCCTCAGAATGAGGAAAGCGAGGAACGGCACAAGAAATAAACTAGAAGGCAAATTATTCCATTGTGTTTGAACTACAGTTTTACTTATTATAGGACTATGTCTGCAGTATGCCTCTGCCTCTTTTTCTTGTGCAGTTGTTAATGCAAATTGGTTAATGGGGAATGACATAGTGGCTGTCCATGTCAAGATCCTGCCTACTTGTTATTATTATTATATATGGTTTTGATTACAAATACACAAGTGTTTTTTTTTCAGTTTTTACATTATTTTCCAATGAGTGTCTGGGAAAGATTTGTAAAGTACATGAAGGAGAACAAGCAGAGCAAATAACAGAATCCTTTAGACAGCTGAACATTTTCATTTTGCAGGTGTTATATCTGCATTTTAGTTGGTTTGCAGGTGTTTACCTGCATTGTTTTTTTTTTTTTAAATGTTATGGTTTTACTTACATTAAATCAGTTTTTTTTTATACTGTGTAAATTCTCTCTCAATTATCTTCTTGTTCTGTCTTTCAGCAAAAATTGCGGTTGAGAGGGACTTTCATGTGTATACAGAAATCCATTAATTGAATGTATTAATGACACAGGGCATGATGACATTGTGTGTGAAAAAATGTACTTTATAAAAGTCAAGGGGTGTTCACTTATATTATGCTTTATGTGGTTATTATTATAATAGTGTTAACATTCTGCAGTTTAACAATCCTCTAGTTTGAAATTGTTTTGCATAGTCTATGAGTAGCGCCACAATCCATTGTATTTAACTTACATATTATTTTGATGTACAGCACAGTACAGTATGTGCCATTCAAAAGGTAGAGGGGTCAGTCTTATTGGTAAGTTAATAATCGTATTTGGGCCATACTGATTTGCTGTAGATGTCTTAATTAGGGATATACTGAACCAGTTCCTCCTATTTTTTTGTATTCTTGATTCATAGTTGTATGACCTTTTCCAGTAAAATTGCTCTTCAGACCTCAAGCTTGTCCATTCCTGAGCTCAGTCAAGAACATTGGGGACTCATTTTTGTGTTCAGAGTGTCTCCTTGAGGCCAGACATATGAGAATAGCATATCTGAGGTCATCTGACAATGAAGTATCTCACATACCACTCTTCAGTGGTGGTACAGAATTAGAGTATGCTTAACCTTTGATGCTGCATTCACACTGCACTTTGATGTGCCCTCGGATTGCTATTGGGGCGTTTCAAGTCTCAAGAGCGTCTTGTCTTGTCACATTCACATCACTTCGAGCTGGTTTCAGGTGACTGGTTTTGGGGTGATTTTGAAACTTGTGATGTCCCAATTTTTTGTGTTAAACTACATTGAACACAAGGTCACCAACTGCCAGACAGTTTTTATGACAAGGAACATTGCTGAAAAGCGCCCTGAGACTGAAAGCAGCATTAAAGCTGATGGAACTGAACCTTCCCTTACCAATGCAGTGGCACAACTACGTTATGAAAATGCTGTGGTTCTATACAAGGGTCAGTGCTAGCACAAAGGGAGCTATAATGGTATAAGCCATTAGTATACTACAGTAGTATTGAAGCCTATAGGATTTGTGCTTTCTCTTACCACATGATGCTCAATGACATTGGCAGTTATGCTACTGCTGTAGTAAGGGGCAATGGTGGAACATAGGCTCCTACAATGGTGTGGATCTTTAATAGCATGTACCACAGTGGTAACATTTTCTTATTCTGCCATAAAAAAAAAAAACCCCAAAAAAAACAACTGAAGTTTAATTAAAACCTGGACAAGTAACAAGCAACAATAACTAGTATTATAAGCAGTGCACTGTTTTCGTTTGAAAACCATGAATCACAAACTCTTAAAGCTAAGGTATTTCTCCATTATGTCTACATATAATGCTGTTGTTTGTAATACCATAAAAATAAACCAACCATTCACAATTGTCCTTGAGAGAGAAGAACATTTTCTTTATGACTGAGGAGACCGCTTCTCCTGATTGATTATGGTGCACGCTGTGAATAGGCACACAATGTAAAAACATACAGCAGTGAGTTTTATGCAGTAAGTGAAAGACACAAAGAACAGTGATTAAAAATATGATTTAAAGGGAAAACAAAACAATTATCTTTCATGCCTGTTTATGTGACAAAAAATAATGTCACCCTACCCTTTATATTAATTTGGACCCACATAACAAAACTAAATCAGATGTTTAATACATAATAAAAATGCAGTCCACAATTGAGAATGATGTAGTGTTGAAAACTCAGGGGGGAAAAATCTCAGTCTACACGCTTTACACGTGGAATATGATGTGTAACAGTTCTGGTTTCTCATTAGGTTTAATGTCCCTGGCATGTCTGATGAAGCACAGTCTGTGCAAGTCAAAGCCACATTTTCCCAAGTTAGCTGGTACTTTGCGAACGTTTGGGCAATCGCTGTGCTGATGGAAACAGTATCTACAGAAGGTACGAACATGACATCAGCACAAAACAAGCCAGGTTTATTCGTCCTTGAAATCATAAAAAAAAAAAAAAAATGACAGAACTGGGTGGTGCAAGCCATTGGAAGACGCGTCAAAAATCACACTGGGCATTTCCATCAATGCGTTCCATCTAAGTCTCACCATTTTCTCACCATTTTCTGTCAAATATTTACGATTAAGATTGTCAGCGTTAAACATCTTGGAAACTATATATGTTGCTCAGAGATACACATGAGTGACTTTCTAAAATAACTATTGCATTTCTGCATTCCCCTTGACGCTGTATTTTTTCTGCAAGTTACAGGTGTGCTTATTTTATATGTCATATATCATGTTGTATATGTATACTATTAATAGATTCAGTATCCAAAAACCTACAAAAGCGCTGACGCTGCTCCATAAAGGCAGGTCACTGCTGGTGACCTGAAAGTAACATTAATAAATTCAAACCAGCAGGTGCTTCAGGGGAGTTTCCAGTAGTATGTTGATAAATCAAGGCCAATGTATTTTGTCAAACCTGGTGTAATGAGTTTCAAAGAAAAAAGAAGAAAAAAAAGCTGGGTTGATGTGTTAGGATAAAAACAACAGTTCATAATCAAGCAGATGTCATTCGACCAGGCAAGTAATATAATATCAACTTGCAAAGTCAGCAATCAGATGATCTAGAAGCTGATATGAAAGCATCAAGTTTTCCACATTCGATAGAATATCGGATTTGAATAAAAAGTATTACATGAACACAGGTGACAAATTCCCCTACACAATTGTATTTGATCAATTTATTTTTGTTACCCTATTTTTTTAAGCCTATATCAAATTGATAAGATGTCTTCCAGCTGACCAAGCTTATCTTATAACTGCTCGTTCTGTCTTTCAAGCATACTTGGCAGGCGCGGTTGGACATGGTGTGCAGGCCTTGATGCTCCACAGGTTCAAATTTATTGTTGATGAAATGACCCTACTGTTTTAGTAAGGGCACATTAAACATCACATAAGGATATTTGCAATGTTTTAATTTTGGTTATCCCAACAGCATATCTACCAATTAGCACAGTCCCAGTCCAAATTTGAGCTGTTATCCTCACCTTTATTTTAGGGCAATTCCAGTTCTTATTTTGTATTTGGTAACCAATCAAATTGCAAGGGTGTTTCCACAAAAACCTAATGACATCATACTTGCATGTCAGCACTGAACTGGTGAGCTCATTGAGCTCAAAGGAATAGTCTACTGGTCCATATACAGTTGTCTGTATAGTACTGGCAGCTGCACATTTTTACACCTCCTGCAGACTATATTCTGGCATTTCAATGGTGGTTTTTAGTAACACTCAGCCATGGTTTAAAACCAGCTTTGTATTTGTTATTGCTTAATATATTATGTTGCATATTATTAATCTTATGTAATAACATGTTGGAAACGATATATGTTGCTCAGAGATACACGTGAGTGACTTTCTAAAAAAACAAATCATACCCTCAATCATTTTAACATTTGACGTTGAATTATTACAGCTACCATTAGTCCTCTGCAAGGGTTCCATTCTATCATAACCAAAGAAAATAACACATGCAATTACAATAATTGTAATGAATAATTGGTAATTTTTTAATGCCATATCTGAACACTGCATAATAATTTGTCTGTAAAATACTAATATGCAGTTGTCTAACCCTATTACATGTAAATTATTTCAATAACATTTTTATTCTGCTAGGCTCCAGAACATAAGACATGATTGATTTAAGCATGATACTTAATAATTCCAGGAACACAGAGGCATTATCCACATTCTATGTAACTGTGTATGTGAAAGGACCCTTTAAGCCCCTTTCACACTGGCACATCTACCTTGGTCCAGACCCAGGTCTCAGCGACCCAACTCAGGATGTGGGTTGACACGCTTTGACCTGGGTTGAGCAAGACCAAATTGCATGACGGCTGACGAAATAACAAACAGCCATGCCTGTATGAAGGTTTCATTTCCACAAGGAATGTTTTTGTTTGCTCTGTTTAGCCATATTTTTGTTGCTTGAGCCAGATTGCAGATTGCATTTTCTCTAATCAACATTTGGGCAGACGGTTCAATCCAGAGAAGCTTGGATGGAAGCGTCCGTAACAAGCTGCTTCCGGGGCATTGATACGCGCATTGTTTACTTGCGTCTGTCACCGAGGCCAGCCCTGCTTTATCAAAAGCAGTGTGAAATCGTGTACCCGACCCGCATGACACCGGGTCCTGCCCGGGTAGGTTCCGAGCTGGGTAGAGCATGCCAGTGTGAAAGGGGCTTTAGATAGCTCTCAGATAAAACCTAGTTTTGGTCAGTAGCTCACCATCTAGTTTGCACTTTATCAAGATAGACAATATTTATAGATTCCACTACCATTTTCCCTAAAGGCACACTCTCTCATGTCCTAATTTAACACTTTGAAATTTGCAATAAGCTATTATTTTGGAAGCTTGTGATAGAGGGCTTAGAAAAAAGTGATGAATTCCTTTTTTTAGCATGTTTAGGAGCCCAGAATCATCCCCTCTCACTCTTTTAATAACACACAAGTCTAGCTGACTTGCTTGTTTAAGTGTACAGTATTTGTTGTGCATGAATCAGCTTATTTAAATACCAAATATCCTGGAAGTTTACGAAAGTTGAAAAATTGTGCAAAATGGTTTACCATACATTTGCATGCCAACATTTTAAATTGCCAACCTAAAACATGGATGGACACAATTCAGTGAACATGCATTCACACAGAGAGCACAAATCATTATAATCTGTGTATTCATGCATTATAAAGTTGGCTTTGTTTCTTCATTCAGTTTTGTCAATGTACCAACACATACTGAAATGATGTCATACATTTTCACAGTAATTTATTTTATGATGCATTTAGATACAATCTTAGAGTACAAGAGCTGCTAATATTTGAGCAGTTCACAGCATCCTAACTAATGTAAGCAACCATTTAAAAAAATATGTTTTAATGTAATATTTTCTAGTTAATAGACAAAGCAGGCAAGGTTATAATATTTTGCCATATTTTGTGCTGACTCTTTACACTGTTACTAGGACTGCACAAGCTTTTTAGTGTTTACACAGCAGGCAGAATAGAATTTGATTCACAAAAGCCTTGTACCGTTTTGTAAGGCTTGATTCAAGCTCAATAATAGTCTGTAGAGATGTGTGCTCAGAACAAAAAAGAAAAACGTTCCCTGGTATTATTAAAAGCTGAAAAGTGCAAAACGTTTTTTCTTTAGAGCTAGGGTTTTAGGTCAGTAAATGTTGGTAACATTTATTTAAAATAAACACAATTTGTTAATTTATAAGATCCAGTCAAATTTAGAATATATATTTTCTACAGAATCTTTTTAGTGTTTTTTTAATGTTACAAAGGCATTTGTCAATAAAAATGTGTGATTTTTAAACATGTTCTGTGTTTTCAGTTCAGAGTTGAGACAAGGATTGTTTGCTGATGTGATAAGAGTCCTCTCAGACAGGGAACATGTCACCAAAATATCTGAACAGCGACCTTTTTGAGTTCACTTTGTGTTCTTGGTATATTTCTGCTTTGTCTCCAAAGACTGTGTTTCTTTCAGTTTTTTTTTTTTTTAACTTGAAGTTGACAGCTGTTGTTGACTGGCATGGCATGATCTCCCATGGCACCAGAGAAGAGTGAAAGGTCTTAATGTAGCACCTCCTCAGAAGCCAAGACAGGAGAATGCGCCACAGTAAATGGCACAGGAACACAAATCAATAGCCTGACTCTGCCACTGAGGGAATTGCACCCTCGGAAGCTAAGTAATTTTAATTAACACATGCAAGTAATCTCCTTATAAATCAAAGTTTCTCACAGGTTAGTTTTTTAGGGTAGTGGTACATAACTGGGATGCAGTAAGAAGAGAAAAGGCACACAGAGAAGAATAAAAAAAAAATCATAAAATGTTTATTTGGGAACAGTCATTTAAAAGTAGGAATGTCAATCCAAGTAGGATAGTAAAGTTTTTTTGTTTTTTCTTTTATATAAAGTCGGCTAATTAGTACAAACAATCAGCAGCTTCTAGAAATACAGCAGCTTTGTGCTGTACTGGAGGGTACCAATATAGAAACATCTGCAAATAACAAATGCAAATATTACTTAATAAATACAAAACAAAAGAACAAAACTCATAATAATAATAATAATAATAGCAAATCAAAATGTATCAAACCAACAAAACCACAAATGTGCAAAGTGCAAACCTTGCCAATGTTTAACCCAGGGTTGGCCGATTTAAATCAAGTCGATTTAAATCACTGATAAAAAAAAATAAAAAATACTGCACTGAAATGGTAGACATGTCTTGACCCATTATAGAGTGGCTCTATAATGGGGCAAGACAGTGCAATGGGGTCCCAAATAGACAACTTAGCACTGTGTTAAGACCTGCTGAAACCAGATTTATTTAGTGGTGCAGTCAGGAACTGTGCGGTCCATTGTCGGACCTGGTCCGACATTGCAATTATTCCTATCAGGTCCATTGTCGGACCCCGTCCGACATCATTATAGAAACGCAAAAAACGGGTTTTAGTCGTTTTTTTCTCCGGAAAAAGTCAAGAAAACCATTCAATGGCCGAGTGGGAACGTATCTCATGAATAGTCATACATGGCCCTGGTATCAGGTAACGGGGCGGTCATAAGTAAACAAGCTGGCTGATAGCGAGTCCCCGCATAGAGAACACGGACATTTGCAGAGCCTTTTTGAGATGTTATAGTAATAAAATAATGACTTGGATCGCATTATTGAGGAGTTTGGTGATAAAACGAGTGATCAGGAGATGATTGATCGGTATGTACGACTATTATATTATTACTATTTATTTCTTACATAGGTGAAAGCTATAGCGAACGAAAGGGTGGGGCGGGGCTGGAGATGCCTAGTGAGTGCTTTGTTGATATGCAGGGCCATTTAAACCCGTTTGACTGTGAAAAAAAATACTTTTAAACAGCGCGTCTAAAATTAACTGCGCGCGTGACCTGACGTGACTGACACGCATTTAATAAATGGACCGCAAAGTGTTAACAACTGAACACACTATAAAAAGCATACTCCTAAGTAACAACTGTGTGTGTTTCGACTGACACAGACAGAGGA
Organism: Acipenser ruthenus; assembly: GCF_902713425.1. Taxonomy (NCBI): domain Eukaryota; kingdom Metazoa; phylum Chordata; class Actinopteri; order Acipenseriformes; family Acipenseridae; genus Acipenser; species Acipenser ruthenus. The sequence continues at coordinate 15,502,615 of NC_081194.1, forward strand.
AATCAAAGAAAGAAAAGTAAAAGAAAAGAATGACTGGGATGAGTGAGGGAGATTTTTCTCTGGCGTACTCCATCGCTAAACTCTTGTAGTTCACGTATTGTAGTTAAAAAATAATAAAACACGTTACAGAAGTTTTGTTTAGCCTTTTTTCTACCAGTAGGGCATGCACTTAGGGTAAATTAGAGTAAATGTGCTCATGCTATTATAATAGTACAGGTTTACATTTTCAGTTATTTACTCTATTAAAATGGCCAGAGTATAATGCAGCAATTAAGTTATCCACACAAGAAAAAGGTAAAATATGGCTCACCAATACGCTCCCTATGCAACAACTGTATTCAGTATTCACAATCCAATAGAATGTCAACCTCGTCTGAACACAGCCCTGCTGCTTCCTCTGCTGGTGCACTGTACATTGATACATTAAAGCGCTGTAGCATGTCTTTTGTTGGTTGGAAGTCCTTACAACACATTCCAAGCCTTCCCAAGCTATAATGAACGTGTAACACACTAGTTAGTGTCTTTTGACCAAGTCGATTTCTCAGTTTTGATTTAGCAATGTTCATCTGTGAGAATATCCTTTCTACATCTGCGTTGCTTAGTGGCATTGCCAACAAAGTGAGAGCAAATTATGCAAGTTCCCTAAAACAGTTTTCACCGCTTGCATCGGTGTGTTTGCACATCTCAATTCAGAATTCAAGGGCATTCTTCCTCTTTGTTTTGCCAGGTAGTAGTTAATTGCACAATACTTATTATCAAGCTTCCCCACATCACCCTTGAATAATCTGAGCAAGAAAAAGGATGACAGTGGGGGCTTTACGTGGGAAAGAATCACGGAGGGGCTAAATGTTGACATTGACTTCCACAGTTTCATGCTGTTAGGTAGCCTCATTTTAACCTGTTTGGCAGCCTCCAGGAGAAAAAACTTTACACCTAATTTTCATGTTCAGGAGCTGTTGCTCGTTAGGGTTGAATTGTGTACCAAATGTTGAACTGTGCACCAAAGTCTACTGCAGAAAGCGGTAAATGAATACGTTTGTCATCTAAATTAATATCGAGGAGGCCTGCATCGACTACAGTCAAGCAGTTGGGCTTCAGAATTCTCACAGGCAATGTTCTGAAAAACACATAAAGGGAGTCAAGCATACTAAAGGGATTTCCTGTATCTATTTGAAAAAGAATATTCAATTTGTTGAATTCTTGCATGACAGGTGTTACAAACTGCAGGTAAAGTTTGTTGGTCATGTCGCTGCACATTTTGTACAGTATTTCATCATCTTAGCAACGCTCCCTGTCTTTGCAGGTTGAAAGCGCAGCTTAAGTTCATCCCAGTGCTACAGAATAGAAACACAACAATTGTAGAAGGAGAGCCACCTGGTGCTGGAAAGCTGCTTAAGTTTCAAAGGCTGGTCTCTGTTGTTGATCATTCTGAATATTTCAGCGTACTTCTGTCGTCGAGTACTGTGTGAAAATGATCTGTACAATTGTGAAACCAAAAAGTCTAAATTTCTGGGCAACGTCTCCACGGCCTTGCTTGCACAGCTGTATTGAGTGGCAAAAGCACTTCAACAGGACAAGACGTTCATTCTTCTCCCGAAGTTTTATGTAGACTGAATTATTTTTTCCAACCATAACATTACAGCCATTTGTTCCATTTCCGATACATTTTTCTTAATGTAAGCCTATCTCATTAAGAAAGTAAAGCCTCGGAAATGGCTTCAGCAGTCCGTCCCCGCCCCCCCCCCCCCCCCCCCAGGTAAGCAAACCCAAAAAGATTGAAACCATTTTCTCTAATGGTTTGCTGAAATATCGAATCGCAACACATAAGTGCTTGATTGTGGTGATGTGTGGCAAAGTGATTTGCAGTGTGCAGGTGCAGGAGTGATGCGGTGAGCAATGAAACATTAATCCAGGTACAGTGAGTGGTGTTTATTTTTAATCCTGGTACAAATAATAACCCCAGGCAATACACAGTAATGTGTATTGCACTGTTCTAAAGCACGGGTTGCAGTCCCAAATAATAACACAGTTACTTTATCATCCACAAATACACACACGATCACAAGTCCCTAGTGAGTGGTTTCAGTGCAAGTGGTGAAATACAATTCAATACATGAACAATGGTGCAGTGTTGTCCAGGTTCATGCTGGCCTTAAGCGACAGCTCCTGGATTGTGTTTAGCTGTCTAATAAATCACAAACAAGCAAAGTATTAGACACGACAAAAACAAACAAACACTTTAAATATTAAATATTTTAACACGGTTCTCCTTCCGGGTTAGCGTTAACCATAACAAAGGAACAGATCACCTCACTATGTCCCCTTATATACCGTCAATCACGCCCCTTTGGTTAACAATTGCAACCGCTCCTTCAATGCACGGCTGCCACATCGTTTCCCTTCCGGGTCGATGATTTTGTGTACCGTTGCTCTGTCCCCTTTCTAGAAGCCCCGTTGATCAGGGCTGTACACTTTGAACTATGCAACTTTACATCCTTTTCAGATGTTGAGCTAATGATATCCCCTAAATCATCCACGGCTCGTGTGGCTGTGTGGCATGCTGTAAAGCAGGCCAGTTTTAGTTCAGCCTCAATGTCAGTCAAACGCATCGAAGAAAACGGAGCAGCATTGTTTTTGTGCTTTTCTATATTCACATGCTGTACAAGAGAAGAATGGTTATCACGAATAGTACTTCGGCAGAGTTTGCATGCAGCCAGACTGTCATCCCCTGCAACGGGCTGAATGCATGGTTTCAGTTCTTTTCTTCCTCCCACTGCTTGCAGTATCTTTTACCGTATTTAGCCCAGTTATACGAGGCAGGTTTAGAAGCCATTCTTTAGCAAATAAAAAAAAACAGAATACATCTATACATCTTGGTAGATGTCTCTAATATCTCTAATTTCTTTGCAACCAGACTCACACTGTGCACCTTCACCAACTGTCAGGAGTGGAGTGAACCACCATTACTCTCATGAATGTGCACATACTGCCTGTGTGATTGGTTATACTCAGTGTTGTGTGTGTTTTTTTTTTTATTTTTTTAAACTGACAGCCAGGCTGGACTATATCTTTATAAAGTTTACTGAGACGATTTAGGGAGACCATTTAAAAAAAAAAATACATACCGGTAAGCTGTTTTGTTTAATTTTTTTTATTGATGTTTACAATTAAACCCAATCAAGCAAATTCCTATTAAAACTAGCCTCAAAAAACACAACCAGCGACTGCACAAAAGCGACTGTACAAAAAAAGCGACTGTACAAAAAAAGAAGCCCAGATCTGCAGGAAATACGCAGACTTGGCAACCCTGCCTGCAAAAATATAACAGCCGTCAGATTCTTTTGTGAAGAAAGTTAAACACTAGTGTCGGAGACATGACACATACACGCAACACAGATGCAGCCACCCCGACAACCTCTCGTTCTCTCTAGAAGGAAGGACAATCAATTACATCAATTATAAGTACAAATAAACAAGCCTAGTGGCGACCCACCACATTAACAATTTGCTTTAAGGTGGAGGGTTTTTGAGAGTTAAACTTTCACCTAAAGAATTCTGTAACACAGCTAAGACGATTTTTTCCCCCAAATGTACATCTATTTTGAAGCAAAAAGGTATTTATTCTGAAGATTGATTTATAGGTCTTATTTTAAAAAGATCCCTGGTTTGCAGGTGTGGCAAAGTGGTTAACAGTGTGCAGGTGCAGGTGATCAATTAACAGACAGAAGATTATAATTCAGGTGCAATGTTATTTAATGGTTTGTAATCTAATTGTAAATAATAAACAATGTTAACAGGCAATACAGCGGCTTGTATTGCTCTGTTTAAATCCACGGTTGGTTCCCAAATAATAAACAGTCTCGTTATTCACCCACAAGTAACACATAACACAAACACAAGTCCACAGTGCGTGCTTGAGTGCTTGTAGTGAATATACAGTCCTTAATGAAACAAAGTGATGTTGTCTGGGTTGGTGCTGGCCTTTGGCGACAGCTCTGGATTGTGTTAGCCGTCTAAACATAACAAACAGTATTTTTAGACAAGACAAAACAAACAAAACAAACGATACTTCTCACAATACTGGTCCTTCTGGGTCGTTCCTTAACCATAACTGAAGGAACAGATTACATCGCTTCGACTCCTATTTGTACTGTCACGCATGACCCCCTTGGTAAACGATTGCAGCCGCTCCTCCAATCTGCCACATCGTTTCCCTTCCGGGTCGAGGAGTTAGTGCACCGAAGCTCCGCCCCTTTCTAGAAATATTTCTGTTTACACACGTGAACTTGTTTACCTGTTTACCACAGCCTTAAGATGCCACTGTCTTCAGTAACAACACCATTACAACATCTATCAGATGTCATTTTCTGTCAAAATAATAGTCTTTCAGCAGAAGTTTTGTGGCCATGGCCCCACTAGAATATATCAATCCAAAGTACATTAGCATCTCTTCATACATTTTGAATTTAGAACAGGTGGCACAATCTTTAAATAGAATTATATATTTCATAAGGTCTGGCTTACAGGCAGTCTTGGCACATTTCTACTGAAAAACTGAGTGAACAGCTAATGATTTACAAATACTATTGCCTTTACATTGGGAGGTTGTTAAATAATCCAGCTCTAACTCTGTCAGCCAGCTTTAATTAGGTTGGTATTAGCTCTTCTGTACGGTCGCTCTCTCATATTCTGCAGTCTCCCATATTCTGTAGTTAAAAATGGGCTTGGAGAAATAAATGAAATAGATTTTTTTTTCATTAAAACCATTATTGAATAAGAAGAAATTGCTATTAAAATATTATTATGAATGAGTGTAAAAAGAACAAAATGACGTTACACCTGGTTACACTGTAAAAACAAGATCTGTTTTCAAACAGGAAAATGTGTTGGGTATAGAGTACAGCTGGTTTGGTTCCAATCCAGTGGTAATTTTGGTCCCAGTTCCCCCACAAACACCACAATTTGCTCAGGGCTGTTCTTTGATCTCCCTGCACATTACCTTCAGTCACTGGTAAGTTACTGCGGGATACAAAATTTTAAAAAAATGGTAACACTTTATTCACAATGGACAGCAGCATGCATAAGACCTTCAAAGACAGCATAGCATGGTATAAGCACATAATTAGCCTTCACAATTTCTTTGACAACATGCACATAAGTAGACATAACATTTGTTACAAAAAGGAAACGCTGTTATTAATTTGTGGCCATTGTTATCAAGTTGTCAGTGTAAAACTTTTACTGTATGTAGAAGGGCAGCAGTGTGGAGTAGTGGTTAGGGCTCTGGACTCTTGACCGGAGGATCGTGGGTTCAATCCCAGGTGGGGGACACTACTGCTGTAACCTTGAGCAAGGTACTTGACCTAGATTGCTCCAGTAAAAACCCAACTGTATAAATGGGTAATTGTATGTAAAAATAATGTGATATCTTGTAACAATTGTAAGTCGCCCTGGATAAGGGCGTTTGCTAAGAAATAAATAATATTGTAGTTCAAATAGATTTCCTAGACTTTCAGATAATATTCCTACGATATTCCAAAAGTAATGATAGTCTGTGCAGCATATATAATAGTATACTGTATGGGTGAAGTCAAGGACTGGCTGGTATGTTGAAAATGTATTATGACAGTGGTGACATTTTGTACAGGCAAGATCTGGGATTACATTTGTCAAATCAAACAAAAACAGACTAGATATATTTCCACATTGCTCTGTCACATATCAGTAATTGAAATTTGTTTGTGATTGATTGTCTTCTTCATAAGTCACAGAAAACAGTACTTGATTCAGATGTCATCAATTTGTAAGTGGCATGCAACAGGTTTTGTTGTACAAATTACGCAACAGGATTTACACACATTTTTTCTCATGTAAATACTTCCCTGCCATACGAACACTTCTTAAAATGCATCACCAATCGCTAAATGGCACCATCATTCAGGGCATCAGGATTCTTCTGATTCTGAAGAGTACCTCTTTACACTCAGCCCTATTTCCGCCTGTTTGTCAGGGTTTTCATTTATGTATGTGTAACTACTGGATAGTTTGTGCTGCATGTATGTAACTGTGGCAATGCGCCCCGCCCCTGTGTGCATTTGTGTGTTTTGTGTTGTATGTTGCGTGTGTAAATGTTGGTGTATAGATTGGTACACGGGATATAAACGGGTCTGTGTTTCACGTGTGTTTAAATTGTATATTTGTATTTAGGCACGGGATTGCACATCACGCACGTGCATTTAAAATATAATATGTGAACACGGGGTTTCACGTAATGAATTCACGTGCTGGGATTCAAGTGAGTAATTAATTAGTAATTGAATCCCAGCACAACAGTATATATAGATGCACGTTTCTTGCACTAAGGGTTGGGTGTTCGGAAGAGGAGAACGGGTGAGAGAGAGAGAGGAGTAAAAGTAAAGTGAAGAAAGAGCGTAAATATAAGTGTTTGTTCTCACCGTGTTTGTTTGTCTGTCCGTGCACCGTTTGTTTAGTGTTAGTCCGTTTTGTATGTCTGTTTATTTTGGCGCAAGTGCCGTGTCCTGTTTTGTGTACCGTTTCAAACCTTTTTATTTGTTAATAAACGCTGAGTGCAGCCATTGCACTCAGCTCATCACAACCACTGTCTCTGTATTCCTTCCTGCTTCCGGTCTGACGCCACCCACTCTGGCCGTCTTTGTGACACGTGGTGTCATCGTGGGATAGCCGCGCCTCCAAGCGTCAGACCAGGAGGGGTCTGGATTTAAAAAAAAAAAAAAAAAAAAAAAAAAAAGGATTACAAATATTGTTTTGGGGAAAAAAAAAAAAAAAAAAAAAAAAAAAAAAATCAATGGCAGAAGATGCCATCAAACTGCGGGGCTGGTTCCTGGAGAATGCTGGGCTGGAGGCCCAGGCTCTGCCCATAGTCGTTCGGGCCCTGTGGATGATGGACAGTGAGAGATGGGAGGCCTATCAGGAGGAACACACCCCAAACACCTTGGAGGAAGGTGTGGAGTTTCTCCTCAGCTACCTGGAGGCAACGATAAACGGAACAGCAGCCCAGGTAGCAGGACCACCAGCAGAGGAGTACCTGCTGTCCCCATCTCCACCAGCAGAGGGTGAATGCCTGCTGGTTTTGCCTCCACAGCCCAAGCGGGAGACAGATAAAGAGGTGAAGGACAGGGAGGAGGAGTGCCGCCTAAGGGCCAGGCATCCACGGCGATGTAACAAGCCATCGTCGGGGTGCCTCCTCTGCGACCAGGATCACCTGTTCGCCCACTGTCCCTTCCGCAGTTATGGGGAGGAGCCTGAGCGTCCACAGCCCAAGCGGGAGGAGCCTGAGCGTCCACAGCCCAAGCGGGAGGAGCCTGAGCGTCCACAGCCCAAATGGGAGGAGCCTGAGCGTCCACAGCCCAAATGGGAGGAGCCTGAGCGTCCACAGCCCAAATGGGAGGAGCCCGAGCGTCCACAGCCCGAGCGGGAGGAGCCTGAGCGTCCACAGCCCAAATGGGAGGAGCCTGAGCGTCCACAGCCCAAGCGGGAGGAGCCCGAACGTCCTACGCCTGAGTGGGAGGAGCCCGAACGTCCTACGCCTGAGTGGGAGGAGCCCGAACGTCCTACGCCTGAGTGGGAGGAGCCCGAACGTCCTACGCCTGAGTGGGAGGAGCCCGAACGTCCTACGCCTGAGTGGGAGGAGCCCGAACGTCCTACGCCTGAGTGGGGGGAGCCCAAACGTCCACAGCCCAAAAGGGAGGAGTCGGTGCGTCCACAGCCCAAAAGGGAGGAGTCGGTGCGTCCACAGCCCAAAAGGGAGGAGTCGGTGCGTCCACAGCCCAAAAAGAGGGAAGTCGGGGCTTCCACAGCCGTAGGACCCAAGCTGCCAGCAGAGGGTGAATACCTGCTGGTGCCATCCCAAGAGCCAGAAGGGGAGGAGTTACAGGCTCAACCCCCTGAAAATTTTTGGGGGGGAGAAGGGCAGGATGCTGGTGTCCCCCAGCAGCCTCGAGCTATGCTGCTGAAGGCAGCACGGCGCGCACATGCCCAGCCGCCACAGCAGAGGGAGCCAGCACCGCCACAGCCTCCCTCTGAGTGGCCAGCATCAGCCCCATCGCCTCTACCTCCGCCACCTCCACCGCAGTGGGAGGACTGCTTGCCCCTCCCACCTCCACCAGCAGAGGGTGAATACCTGCTGGTTCCACCTCCACCGCAGTGGGAGGACTGCTTGCCCCTCCCACCTCCACCAGCAGAGGGTGAATACCTGCTGGTTCCACCTCCACCGCAGTGGGAGGACTGCTTGCCCCTCCCACCTCCACCAGCAGAGGGTGAATACCTGCTGGTCCCACCTCCACCAGCAGAGGGTGAATGCCTGCTGGTTCCACCTCCACCAGCAGAGGGTGAATGCCTGCTGGTTCCACCACCGCCAGGAGCAGAGGAGCTGGAGCTGCCTCTGCCTCCGCCACCGCCCGGAGCAGAGGAGCTGGAGCTGCCTCTGCTGCCCGTACCTCCGCAGGGAGTACGGTGGCCGGAGCCCCAGAAAGGGGAGCTGCCGGCCACGAAGGGGGAGGAGGTCTGGAGACCACCAACCCCAGCAGCAGTTTCGCTGCCGGAGATCGTGGGGGAGGTCAGGAGACCTGCTCCCACTGCAGCAGTTTCGCTGCCGGAGATCGTGGGGGAGGTCAGGAGACCTGCTCCCACTGCAGCAGTTTCGCTGCCGGAGATCGTGGGGGAGGTCCGGAGACCTGCTCCCACTGCAGCTTCTTCGCTGCCGGCAGTACTGTGGTCGGAGCCCCACCAAAGGGAGCTACCGGCTACAAAGAAGGGGGACGAGGTCTGGAGACCACTTTCCCCAGCAGCAGTTTCGCTGCAGGAGTTCTTGTGGCCGGAGCCCCACAGGAGGGAGCTGCCAGCTACGAAGAAGGGGGAGGTCGGGGGACCACCTGCCCCCGCAGCTTTTTCGCTGCAGGACGGGACCAACAGGCTGTCAGCCGTGCCACTACCGGCAGGGGTGCTGACAGCATGGCCAGCCATGGGCCCACTGAAGCCTCCCTTCCCAGCCCGAGACTTTGTCCTGGACTGCTGGGTTTTTAAGGGGGGAGGTGGCCGTTGAGGCCATGTGTGCTGCGCACAAGGGGGGGGTATATGTGGCAATGCGCCCCGCCCCTGTGTGCATTTGTGTGTTTTGTGTTGTATGTTGCATGTGTAAATGTTGGTGTATAGATTGGTACACGGGATATAAACGGGTCTGTGTTTCACGTGTGTTTAAATTGTATATTTGTATTTAGGCACGGGATTGCACATCACGCACGTGCATTTAAAATATAATATGTGAACACGGGGTTTCACGTAATGAATTCACGTGCTGGGATTCAAGTGAGTAATTAATTAGTAATTGAATCCCAGCACAACAGTATATATAGATGCACGTTTCTTGCACTAAGGGTTGGGTGTTCGGAAGAGGAGAACGGGTGAGAGAGAGAGAGGAGTAAAAGTAAAGTGAAGAAAGAGCGTAAATATAAGTGTTTGTTCTCACCGTGTTTGTTTGTCTGTCCGTGCACCGTTTGTTTAGTGTTAGTCCGTTTTGTATGTCTGTTTATTTTGGCGCAAGTGCCGTGTCCTGTTTTGTGTACCGTTTCAAACCTTTTTATTTGTTAATAAACGCTGAGTGCAGCCATTGCACTCAGCTCATCACAACCACTGTCTCTGTATTCCTTCCTGCTTCCGGTCTGACGCCACCCACTCTGGCCGTCTTTGTGACAGTAACTTATATCAAATGAAAGGCCACAGCATTTCCTTTCATGTTATGTAAGTTTCATCAGGCATACTATATGTGGTAGAGATGAGAATATATGTAAAGAAAAAACAAAATCCCCCAAAAATCATGTTTGGTCACTGCTACATATTTTGAAATCATAGATGGCTCAAAAACACTGTACCATTGAACTTCAATATGAAATGAACATGGGGAAAAAAATGAAGCAAATTGTGTGAAAAACTGTTTTATTAGCATTTTTACAAAACAAGCATAATTTTTTTGAACAAAACAGAATATGGAACACTGAAGAGAACTATTTACAATTTTACATGCTCAGGCCATGTCCATTCCTTTCTGTAAAGCAGTTCCTGTCTGGAAAAAGACACAATGGATACAACTCTCTCTCACTCTGTCTCTCTCTCTCTCTCTCTCTCTCTCTCTCTCTGGTCTGAGATTCTAAGCTGACGGAGCGATCAAAACGAAACCTACGTATGTGAACCCTGTCACATGATGAGTGACTTGTCTTCAGGCGATAGTATCTCCGCCTAGGAGTACCGGAGTGCAGCGTAAAGGAATAGCCACTAGAAAGTGTCCTGAGGGCATCAGATGATTCTAGGGCATTTGCCAAGCACTCCCACCTTTCACTTCCAGAGCTTGGCAACCAATCCTGACTCTAACCCAACCCCAACCCTAACCTTAAGCATCCCCTGCCCTAAAACCTAACCCGAACACAATACCTAACCCTAAACCGAACCATTAAAAATCATCTGATGCCCTCAGGCCACTTTCTAGTGGATATCCCTTTGTGCTACCACTGGAGTACCTCTTACAAACACTCAATACATCATTGGAAAGTGCCAGATCTGCATCTGCAAACAAGCACATAGATGGCTTTTACATTGCCTGAGTAATATGCACGTAAAGTTCGGTGCAACAGGGTTTAGAGAGTTACAATTAAATTGTATGAATATTTAAATTTTTTACATTTTTATATAAATACTGTACATTTGAATCTGTCAAGAATCCATAAAGCAAAATGTATCCAATTCTTAGAGATAAATGGGTGAGTCTTTGAGAAGATGTACTAGGCTTGATATTCCTCTCTGAGCAGATTGCCCACATCATGTGTACCAAAGAGAACCTGAATTGGACACAAAATAGGGGAATGGTCTCAAGGGATCATCTAGTTAAAAACAACCTTGTAATTTCTATAAAGCACCAGCAGTTAGCACCATAGATAAAGGTTTCCTTGCATAGATAGATAGATAGATAGATAGAGAGAGAGAGAGAGAGATTGTATCTGTGTGACAAGTATTTTCCTTTCAAATAAAGCAGGTGAAACCATGATGCCAGAAAACACCATAGCATGTGTCTATTTTTTCACTCAAAATAATAATAATAAAAAAACCCTAACCCATTCTCATGCCCTAACTAAACAGTTGTTGTTATTATCTAAATACAAGGCAGGCTAAGCCTGTTTCCCCGTCAGCAAAACCAAATCAAAATCCAAGTCATAATCCAAATACCTGTTCCAATGTGTTCATTTCAATAACAAATTACTTCTCCACTCGCTGTCGTACTCACCAACCACACTCCTTACATTCTCCTCAACCAAACACTCACAAACACAAACCTTTTAAATTGTAACCAAGATTTCCATTACACGAGAGTAGATGTTAAAACTTCATGCTGATTTGAACTCGGCTCTCGCCAAGATAAGCACCAACTAAGACGTAGCTTTACAGTAAACTAATGTGATCCATATGCGTCTCCATCCATTTACGTTTCCTTCCATATGATGATGTAGATATCCTTCTGTCTGGTGTTAATGGCTGAAGTGTAATGCTGGCTCCAGGGATCAGCTTATTTTGCCTCCCTGGCGCATCAGCACACACAACGGCTGCGATGCTGGCTCCAGGGATCAACCAAAGTGCGGCCTCCCCAGCGCATCAGCATGACAACCGTCTGGATTGAGCTAAGTAGGGTACATCTCTGGGGTTTTCAAGTGGGCACCTTCCATCCTCAGTGTTTCGTCGACTAGCCCACGACACCTCAAGAGGGCTCGACGGTGATTCTGGCGTCCCAGCATCACCCCCCTCCGTCCCCCACTCAACTCAGCCCAGCTTACTTACCTGTCCCCAGCCAGAATCTTTCCGTCTCAACCACAGCCAGTTGCTGCTCCTCTCTGCTGCTTCAGATAAGTTCTTCACTGTGCGACGCAACTCTTGGCCACTGAATCCGACGTCTCTGAGAAACCGGGTTGTAGAATGTGCCACAAATCCTCGACAACCCACTTCCACTGGGTAAACCCGAACTCTCCATCCTCGCTGTTCCGCTTCAGTGGCTAGTTGAGCATACCGCAGTTTCTTCCTCTCATACGCCTCATCTACAGCGTCCTCCCATGGCACTGTTAACTCTACCAGGTGAACAAGGCGTGCTGATCCAGACCACAAGACAATATCTGGTCGAAGGTTAGTGGTGGCAATCTCAGGTGGAAAAATAAGCCGTTGACCAACATCTGCCAGCATATTCCAGTCTCTAGCAGCTTCCAGTTGTCCTGGGCGAGGATTGGTTTTAACACCTTTTCTTGGTGGTTGCTCTCCTGGGCGGAGGAATGTTGTCTTTTGTGTGTAATGTTTTGATGGAACAGGTGGCAACTTATTGGTCATGTTACGCTTGTCTTCCAATGCTAAGGCCAAACATCGCAGCACCTGGTCATGGCGCCAAGTAAACCGTCCTTGGCTAAGAGCCACCTTACATCCTGTCAAAATGTGCCTTAATGTTGCAGGTGATGAACACAAAGGACATGAGGGATCCTCTCCTACCCAGAGGTTTAGGTTCTGTGGTGATGGGAGAACATCATATGTTGACCTGATGAGGAAACTGATCCTGCTCTGTTCCATTGACCATAGGTCTTGCCAGCCAATCTTGCGTTGTTCCACACTCTCCCATCTCATCCATTCTCCCTGTTTGGCCTGGGAAATGGCCTTTATACACCTCATCCTCTCCTCCTGCTTTTGCACCTCGTTGACTACCAGCTTCCTTCTTTGAGCTGGGGCCGCCTTGTGCCATGTAGGAGGAGTTGAACTGAAACCAAGACCCCCTCTTCCATGCTGAACTTGCCCCATGATATCACCAATTCGAAGGGCAGCCTTTGCATCTTCCACAGCTTTCTTTGCCGCCCACTTTCTTCCAGTTTTCAACACAGGTGCTGCCTCCCTTACGCATTTATCGCGTGACTCTACTAATGTCATTTCCAGTCTGACCTTGGCGCACTTAAACTCCTCGGTTAGAGCAGAGACTGGTAGCTGCAGTATTCCTTTACCATAAAGTCCCACTCTGCTGAGGCAGCGTGGAACTCCCAACCATTTCCTGATGTATGAACTGATTAAAGCTTCCAGCTTCTCTACTGTTGTCAAAGAAACCTCGTACACAGTCAGTGGCCACAGCAACCTCGGCAGTAGACCAAACTGAAAGCACCAGAGTTTTAGTTTACCTGGTAGAGCGCAGCTGTCTATGCTCTTCAACCCTTCCACTGCTTGTTGTCTAACTTCTCCCACACGAACTGTGTCCTTTAGATCCCCGTCGTACCATCTCCCAAGACTCTTCACTGGCTTCTCAGACACTGTTGGTATTGCCTCACCATTAATGAAGAATGTTTTATCTACTACTTTGCCTTTAATTATAGAGATGCTCCTTGATTTAGTGGGCTTGAATTGCATTCGTGCCCATTCAATGTTATTGGTTAACTTGCCCAATAATCGATTAGTGCAGGCTACTGTTGTAGTCATGGTTGTCATGTCATCCATGTATGCTCGAATTGGTGGTAGTCGCATTCCAGAAGCCAAGCGCTCTCCTCCGACTACCCATTTTGATGCCCTAATGATTACTTCCATTGCCATGGTAAAAGCCAGTGGAGAAATGGTGCATCCTGCCATTATTCCAACCTCTAGGCATTGCCATGTAGTGCTGAATTCTGAAGTTGAAAAACTGAATTGCAAATCTCCAAAATAGGCTTTCACTAAATTTGTTATTGTCATCGGTACACTGAAAAAATCAAATGCTGCCCAAAGTAGTTCATGTGGCACTGAACCATATGCATTAGCCAAATCCAGGAATGTCACATGGAGCTCCTTCCTCTCCTTTTTAGCTGATTGAATTTGTTGCCAGATCACATTGATGTGTTCTAAGCAACCTGGGAAACCTGGAATGCCCGCTTTTTGTATTGACGTGTCAATGAAGCAGTTCTTTAATAGGTAAGCTGACAATCTCTGAGCAATAATGCTGAAGAAAATCTTGCCTTCTACGTTTAATAGGGAAATGGGACGAAACTGACTGATGCTTGTAGAATCTTTTTCTTTAGGTATAAAGACTCCACCTGCTCGGCGCCATGCTCTTGGTACAACCTGTTTTTCCCATGCCACTTTCATCAATTTCCACAGAATTCGTAGAACTCCTGAAGCACTCTTGTACACTCTGTACGGAACTCCATTAGGCCCTGGAGATGATGAAGCCCTTGCTTTTTTCACAGCTTGCTCTATTTCTTTCCACTTAGGTGCACAGTCCTCCATTTGGTATTCTGGTGGATTGATAGGTGGGATGTCTGACGGAATTGACATAGGCTCCTGCCTTTTTGAATCTGTATGTGTTTCCTCCAAATATCTCTCCAGCTCAACCTTAGATGCTTTTAGTGTGCCATTCTTCTCACTGGTGAATAACTTCTTTACAAATTTGAATGGGTCTTTATAAAAGTTAGTTCTCGCACGCTCCTTCTTTTTGTAGCGTTTCCGTAGGCGCTCAGCTCTGCGCAATGTTGCAAGCTTATCTTTTATGACCCTTTGTAAGAGATTGAGTCCCTCCTTCTGACTTTGTTCTGCTCTTCTCCATTGGTTCCTCAGCTGTCTCCTTTCTCTAACTAAGCGTTCAATCTCCTGCTGCCGTCTAGACTTTCCAGGAATAGTTTGTACTTTTTCCTTCCTTTTTTCAACTCCAAACCTCTCACTTCCATATGCGTAGATGATGTCCCCAAATTTATCCAGCTTCTTTTCAACTGTTCCACTTAATCTTTCCAATGCAACGCAGAGATCTGTGTTTACTGTGTCCCATGCAGTTTTCTCACAAGCTCTTGGCCATTTAACTCCAGGCTTGTGCCCGTTGAGGTTCTTTTCTCTCTTATGCTGGTTTGTCTGACCGGGTTCACAAGGATCATTAGGTTCATCACTAACTGTGTCCATGCAAGTCCTCCTCACATCTATGACAGGGGTGCTGATATCCTGCGAACTGTGGTTTGCTTCCTGTCGCTGGATTTCATTCGACTGACTTGACTGACTTCGTAAGAAGTACTGATCAATGCGAGGCCCTTGTCCCTTCTCCCTCAAGCATTTCATTCTCCCTTGATGAATCTTCAAACCCCTGACCGTTGTCGCCTTGCTCCAGCCGCAGACACAAACCTGGAGTTCCATGTCTTTGTTAACTGCAGATCTTGAACTAGTCTTTTGTGAAGTACTCTCCATACTCATATCCGTTTCCGTTCCCAAGTCGTTAACCGTGTTGTCCAACGTTGAGTCATCTTCCGCCCCCGCTCTCGCAGACTCTAGGGGTATTTTTCTCTTTAATTTCTTAGAAGCCTTGGGCGGGTGTCTCCAGCATCCTGTAAACACAGAGCTGGATACTGCCGACAAGGGTAGCTAACCCTTACCAGCCCCAATGGGGTCTCTTTCCTCCTGTCAGCTGTCTCTCCAGGCTGTCACAAGGTCTTTCCCTTGTTGCCAGCTGCACTATTCACAGCAGTCACTGGACGTATCCAGATCTTACATTATTAAACAATTGACATATCATTAAATTGAATAATTAATTTGAACTGGAGCCAACCCTGACTCCAGTAGCTTCCCCATGGTCCTAATGCCCCCAAGCATTGTCTCTGCACCATAGTAAATATTTATTTTAAACCATACTTATTTTTTTATTTTTATTTTTCTTATTTAACACACAGTAATGATTTACACAGTGTATTATTTAACCCGACTTCCTTTTTTTTAATCTCAAACAGTTATTAACCAATCCCTTACTATATATATATATATATATATATATAGGAACATAAGAAGAACATAAGATAGTTTACAGATGAGAGGAGGCCATTCAGCCCATCTTGCTCGTTTGGTTGTTAGTAGCTTATTGATCCCAGAATCTCATCAAGCAGCTTCTTGAATGATCCCAGGGTGTCAGCTTCAACAACATTACTGGAGAGTTGGTTCCAGACCCTCACAATTCTCTGTGTAAAAAAGTGCCTCCTATTTTCTGTTCTGAATGCCCCTTTATCTAATCTCCATTTGTGACCCCTGGTCCTTGTTTCTTTTTTCAGGTCGAAAAAGTCCCCTGGGTCAACATTGTCAATACCTTTTAGGATTTTGAATGTTTGAATCAGATTGCCGCGTAGTCTTCTTTGTTCAAGACTGAATAGATTCAATTCTTTTAGCCTGTCTGCATACGACATGCCTTTTAAAACCGGGATAATTCTGGTTGCTCTTCTTTGCACTCTTTCTAGAGCAGCAATATCCTTTTTGTAACGAGGTGACCAGAACTGAACACATTATTCTAGGTGAGGTCTTACTAATGCATTGTAAAGTTTTAACATTACTTCCCTTGATTTAAATTCAACACTTCTCACAATATATCCGAGCATCTTGTTGGCCTTTTTTATAGCTTCCCCACATTGTCTAGATGAAGACATTTTTGAGTCAACATAAACTCCTAGGTCTTTTTCATAGATTCCTTCTTCATTTTCAGTATCTCCCATATGATATTTATAATGCACATTTTTATTGCCTGCATGCAATACTTTACACTTTTCTCTATTAAATGTCATTTGCCATGTGTCTGCCCAGTTCTGAATGATGTCTAGATCATTTTGAATGACCTTTGCTGCTGCAACAGTGTTTGCCACTACTCCTATTTTTGTGTTGTCTGCAAATTTAACAAGTTTGCTTACTATACCAGAATCGAAATCATTAATGTAGATTAGGAATAGCAGAGGACCTAATACTGATCCCTGTGGTACACCACTGGTTACCTCGTTTCATTTTGAGGTTTCTCCTCTAATCAGTACATTCTGTTTTCTACATGTTAACCACTCCCTAATCCATGTGCATGCATTTCCTTGAATCCCTACTGCGTTCAGTTTGAGAATTAATCTTTTATGCAGGACTTTGTCAAAAGATTTCTGGAAATCTAAATAAACCATGTCGTATGCTTTGCAATTATCCATTGTCAGTGTTGCATCCTCACACACACACATAGTCGCACAGACAAAAGTATTTTGGCAGTTAAAGAAATGAGAAAAACCACAAAGAGAGTGATTTCTATAATTTCTAATTGTTCTATTGAAAGACATACATTAAAGTAGAGATACAGCTTTATAATAAAACAACACATTATTACATAACATGCATAAAATGAAAAATGATATGCAAAAACTCATTTCATACTTTGACAAAAATATTTGGGCACCGTTTGGCCTTCCTTTACAGCTTGCAGTCTTTTTTTGTATTTTTAAACTAGTTCCTGGGATCTTTCCAGAGACATTTTTGCCCATTCTTCAACACATACAGATTTGAGTTCTGCAATCGACTTTAGTTTTCTTTTTGCAACAGTAGCCTTCAAGTCAATCCACATTTCGATGGGATTCAAGTCTGGGGACTGAGATGGCCAATCCATAACTGTAACGTAACATCTACTTTGTAGACTTTGCAGAATGCTTAGGGTCATTATCCTGCTGGGATACAAGCTTCTGTGCAATAAGCCTACTAGCACTGGTTAACAAATGAGAGTGCAAAATGTCTTGATATTTTTGCAGCATTCATTGATCCTTCTACAATGCAAAGGTCACCAGTGCCTGAGGAGGAAAAACAAGCCCATACCATCACACAACCTCCACCATTTTTAACACTTGCCATGATTACATTTTCTTTAAATTCTTCTCCTTTCTTCCTCTAAAATATTGTTGCTTTCTTGTTGAAAAAAGCTGTACTGTGGATTCGTCTGACCATAAAAATTTGATTAAAGAAATCATCATGTTTCTTCAAGTATTCAATGGAAAACTCCAATCACTTTCTTTTGTGTATTGTTTTTAAGAAAGACTTGCATCTTTGTTTTCAGCAAGGGACATTCATCTTGTTAAGGTATTGTTGAGTTGTTTGCTCGTGAATTTCTTGACCATTTTCTCTCTATTCTTGTATCAAATATTTTGCAGTAATCCGAAGAACGATTCTTCTTTCAGATTTTGCAGAAATCTTTCTTGGTCTTCCACACCTGGAGCTAGTTGCAGTAGTTCATGTTCTCCTGTGTTTGTCAATAATAGCCCACACAGTACTTTTCGGTAAACCCTGTCTTTCTGCTATTTTTCTGGTAGTTTATCCTTTTTCATTTAGTTGTATCACTGCCAATTTGAGATTGTTGTTGTTTAAATGCTTTTTTAAATCACAAATTTCCAATATATTTTTTCAGCACTTGATTATTATGTATTTATTTATTATATAATTATCACCTGGTGTTTTTTTTAATTTTTAACAGTTATTTTTATTCATTTTCTATTTTTCTCCCAATTTTGGAATGTCCAATTATTATTCAACCTAGCGCAATGCTGCAAACCCTGAACTAACTTGGAAGAGATGAAGATGAGCACCTGTGTCCTCCAAAACAAGTGCCATCAGCCGTACACTTTTTTCACTCTGCAAGTCCGCCGTGCAGCCATAACCATGCAATTATGAATTACGTACAGGCCGGCCTGCAAGCACCCGGCCAGCCATGGGTCACTGGTGTGCGGTGAGCCAAGGACTACCCAGCCGACCTAACCCCTACCCTGCAGTAGCATAGTTTGGATTCGAACCAGCGATCTCCAAGCTATAGGGCTCATCCTGCACTCCGGGCAGAGTGCCTTTACCGGATGCGCCACGCGGGAGCCCATACTGATGTTGCCCATGTTGATTGCCCAAATACTTTTGTCAAAGTATGAACTTAGTTTTTGCATGTTATTTTTCATTGTATGGAAGTTAAGAAATAATTTTTCGTTTCATTATAAAGCTGAATCTTTTCATTAATTTATATCTTTCAATAGAACAATTAGAAATTCTCGAAATCACTTTCTTTGTGGTTTTTCTCTTTTTAGCTGCCAAAATACTTTTATATTGTGATGAAGTTGACCTTGTATGTACTGTTCCAGGTGGCAGCTCTCACCAGCCCCGTTTTCTTGTGTGTTTATTTCTTTACAAACAAAATAACCAAAACAAGAGTCCTATCCGGAACATTAACTAAACTTTTACCAACGTCTTAACTAACAACAGGACTGCTAGTCTGTTTACCAATACCCAAACCAACAAACTCTCTTCTTGTTTTACTTCACTCTTTTCTTGTGTTCTCTCCACACATAAACTCTTTCTCCAACCCCCCAACCACCAGAACACACAACTTGTAGCCTTTTTATTCATCAACGTAATCAGTCGCAGCTGATTAGCATTTTCTCATTATCACTAATTATACAATAAATTATCCAATTTAGGAGGCTTTTACCAAGATGGCTTCCTGGTACATTCAGTTTTACTAAGATGGAGTGTCCTCTCCTAACCCCCCAGGGTCTATATATATATATATATATATATATATATATATATATATATATATATACACAGTAGAAAAACAGCAATACATGTACATATAGTGTGCTCTAAAGGTTTATTTAAACATTAGCATTCTTCTCAGCTCTCAAACACTGTGTTTCCTTAGTGTTACACTGAAGCATTTTCTGGTGAAACAGTTCTAACTCTGTTGTAGCCGCACTCAATGCTGTGTCTTTTTTTAAAATCTGTACAGCCATCCATCACTAGCTTTAAAACTTGTCCTCTGGATGTAGTCGACTATGGATTCAGTCAGGGAACTCATGCAATAGATAAAACATTTATTACAGATTAGACACAATAACACATTTATGCATATTATACGATCTTGGATAATACATTTAACATATAATACATATTTGGCCTTTGGCTTCGCCTAGGGGAACTCCTGTCCATAAATTTTCCCGGTGATAAGTGAAGAGGCTGACTGTAGGGAAGCCATGGGCAGCGATCAGGATAGCTGCCCTCCTCCTTAGATGAGCTAAACCGGTGGAGGCTGGGGAGCAGGAGGCAAACTGTAATTCACAGTGGAGAGGTAATGGATCAGGTAAGATTTAAATCATCTGCTTGATAATCATTGGACAAGTAATTACGTTGTTAGCGATAGGTACTGCTATTTCAATTGACAATGTCTGGTTACTGACGCTTGATGACTTGATTTGATTGACTGACTAAAAGTCAGTTCTCTGCCTGAACCACCGCTTTGCTAAATATAACAATGCTTTCTCTAAGAACTGGAAATCGCAGTGCCCTTTTCTCTTTCTTGCATGAACCACATGTACAAGCTTTTTCTCTCGCATTGTCTTGACAGAGTTACATAGTTCTTCACAGTACTGTGGCGGTACTTGATTCCATGGTACTTGAGAATTTCTCAGGTTTTTGTTTTGCAGTTTTCGTATCAGTAATTGTTGACTTTCCCACACTATACTCTTTAGCAAGTTGAACAGTGCATTGAGCCTTTTCCAACCATTCAATATTTTTCCAGCTAGAGTAAGTACTGCCCTTTTTCATTTGTCAGCCATTTTGAATTTGTCAGGGACATGCTTGCAGTGTGCTTAATAAGGACATTCGGATCAAAGGAGTTTGAAGTAATGAGCTTCTACTGTATTGTGAACAGGATAGCTTTGTGGTGACGTCAGACGAGAAAAGACACAGACACAGTACTGGGTATGAAGCGCTGATGTGCGTTTTAATAATAAATAAACAGAGTGAACAAAACACTTCAAAATAAAAGGGCACGCTGGCCAAAATAAATAGACAAAACAGTGGACAAACCCCAAACCCCAACACATCAACCGTGACTCTTTTAAGCAGCTGTACCGGGACTTGATTGCTAATCATTCAATCTGGCTCCGGCACACTATGCACATGAATTGTGATTTCCCTGTGCCAAAATACCAATATACACTTTAATCACCTGTGCTACATAACCCAAACTATACCAAATAAACCAAATACTCCCAGGAGCGGGGGGTACCCCTTGACATACATACATATATATATATATATATATATATATATATATATATATATATATATATATATATATATATATATATATAAAAATATATATATATAAATAAACTGTCAAACAAATCTACGATTACTCTGAGTGAAATCAGCTAGAACTAAGCTGACCCTACCCAAACAACAGAATACTTTGTTAACACATCATCGTGTAAACTGTAAATATATCTCTAAATGCTTGAGTAGTTTTATAAACCTCAGAATAATTACATTCAATAGTATAATATGTACTTCTTTAATTTAACAAGGGCAGCAGTGTGGAATAGTGGTTAGGGCTCTGGACTCTTGACCGGAGGGTCGTGGGTTCAATCGCAAGTGGGGACACTGCTGCTGTACCCTTGAGCAAGGTACTTTACCTAGATTGCTCCAGTAAAAACCCAACTGTATAAATGGGTAATTGTATGTAAAAATAATGTGTAAAAAAATAATGTAATTGTATGTAAAAATAATGTGATATCTCGTAAGAATTGTAAGTCACCCTGGATAAGGGTGTCTGCTAAGAAATAAATAATAATAATAATTATCAAAATAATTGCCAGTACAGTAGATCCAGAATATAATATAAATTTTATTTTGCAACTTTAGTTACAATAGTAGGATTTTTCTTTCTTATTTTACAAATATTAAGCACACATAATGCATGTTTTTTTTTTAAACACATCAAATAGAAAATAAATAAAACTAAAAATATGAAATTAAAAAAATGTTAACTAAACTTTATTGACATTGTCACCTCCATTATCCATTAAAATGTGATATTTACTTATATGAGTGCTGTTAAGCCTTTCCCAGCATAACTGTGTGATGCATGCATGTAGATCTGCAGTCAGTCATCAATGATAGAGGAGAATCCAGACTAGCTTTGGAGTTGTGCCGTGATAGTCATCTTTAGAAAAATATTTTGACACCCTACTCTCTAAAGCTATGTGAATACACATATGCGTATTTCTAGCTTTGCCTGTTGATAACTGTGTCGGTATTCAAACCTGAGTCCGATCTCCTCGCTCTCAAACAGCTTGCGGGGTAAGCATTCTGAGTAATGCTCCAGCTGTCTTTTGAAATTTGTCTTCTAAAGGATGCTCTTCTGTTTCTTAGAACATGAGATACTACGGCATTTGCTGTAGCAACTGTGCTACATTTAGGGTTAGGATGTATGTTGTATTTCAATGTAATTCTACACTTAAACCATGCATTTTGTTCACGTTTCCACAGAAACTTTAAAAAGTATGGTAATGTACACATCAATTTTCATATCCTTGTAAATCTAATATCATTTAAAAAAACATAATCTTTACTGTCATGTACTGTAGCTGTAATAACCTGCAGTTCAGTCTTTTTAAAAGCCTAATTTTGTAAAATGACATTTGGAGAACAGCTGATACACAAAAGTGGACCACTTTAAATACAATAAGCCTGGTGTCTAACTGAGAAGCATGTGATAAAAGAGGAAATTGATTTAGCATGCATGCTGTATCCATCGTTTTTTTAGATAAAGTGGCCCCCTCTCAAAACAGTGCTAATAAAATTGATCTACTGATAAACAAATGTGCATCCAATATGTTCCTGGTTCTGTATAGCCAGGTAGAAGGCTGTGCCAGCAGCACTCTCATCTAAATAAACAGTCAGGATCCACAGCATCCCATCGCAGTCATTTGATCAAATGAACAGTATTGCTAAAGGGAAAGGCCATCTTTTCTCCCTTGGCCCTTTGTATTACAACAAGGTGCAAAAAGGTACTGCACCAGTGAGGACTTCCAGGCATGCTTTCAGGGTCCAGTTTTATTTAACTCCCTATTTTTTTAAGGAGACTATTCCTCATCAGTTTTACTCATAAAACAAAAACAATGTGCCTAAGAGATGTTGATTTATTTTAAACAAAATTATTTTCTCCTTTAAAAAGATAAGAGTTCATTAAAGATTGGAGGAAGATATGCCCCTTCGATTCTTAATATTGTAGTTGGTTTTAATTATCCCATCTGCTCTGTCAGCTCCCTGATAATTTATCAACTGTTGGTTATGTGCAGCCTTGTCTATTTTGTGGCACAGCTGCATTTGGTGTCACCTAATTACTATAGTTATGTTTTTGCTAGGGTTCTGCTATGATTAATGGGCAGCCCTCAAGTGTACTCATAATGAAAGCGGACTATTTCACTCAAAGTCATGACACTGGTTACTTAGCAATAAGGAAATAACAGCACAAAAGCTATGTGGAAAAGAGTTGTATCATGGATAAGGAACAACAAAATGGCAGTTAAAAGGTATTTTTTATCGGACAATATTGGTAATGTAACTTATGTTCCCTTATCGTTTACATTTCACAGATTGCACATGAATCCAATACCTGTGAACCAACATTGAAAACCTTACCTATATATACACACTTACACAGACCACCCACACATACCCAGTACAACAGTGTTAATATATTTTTGTTTTATATAGCTCACCTAGTCACAAAGAAAATGGGAATTAAAAAAATATATATTAGTGCAAGACAACAGGAACATCTACAATTCTATGTTTTGAAAGAAAAAAAGCATAAATCTGTTCTGGACTATGTGATTTCTGCTCTGTAAGTAATTAGATTGCATCTCACAACTCTTGACATTTGAAGTTCCAAAGCTATAAATGACACAAACAAGGTTGCCTCAGCTCACACAAACACATTTTGCGGCCAACAAAAAATAATAATGTATTTTCGATGGTATTAACCCTATTTGGCAAGAATGTACTTGAATGCACTCCTATATTAAATTAAATGTCATTGTTTGAGAGGTACTTTACAAACAGAGTAAACAAATTATTATTATTATTATTATTATTATTATTATTATTATTATTATTATTATTATTATTATTATTTATTTCTTAGCAGACGCCCTTATCCAGGGTAACTTACAAGTATTACAAAATATCACAGTACAAAGTATCGCATTATAAAATATCACATTACAAGTTAAGAGTACACTGATACAATAGCAGATAAAAATAGATACATGTAGTCATTTAGTCAAACCTTTGAATTATTCATTTTTATTTCAGATCCAAGCACTGATTTAGACATACAATTAGAATCCCTGTGTGAAGCAAACACATACATAAGCCCAAATTTTAAAAGGTAGGGTTTGTTTCTTTTTTGCCTGCCTTTCTTCTTCATATAGTAGCAACAGTAACAGATAACCCACTATATGTCTATATTCAGATTCTCTGTAATTCACTAACTCTGAAAGCTAGGGTTGAGGAGCTAAGTTAAAGTAGTATCATCATGCCTGCTTTTTTTTATTGCTACATAAAGTCGCTCTATTTAAATATCTATGTATGAGGGTTAATTTAAAAACTGAAATGTCAAAATGCATTAAAACAAACAAATCAGGTTTTTGGATTATACACACATTATTATTATTATTATTGTTGGAAAACATGGAACAAGTATTGAATAGCAGTTTGCTACGCATGAGGAATGACGGCTGTATTCATGTTATTTTTCTGAAAAGTGATTTAACATTGGATAGAAAAAACTGTTAGTTCCAAAAATGCAAGCACTGCTGTGATAGATGAAAGCTGCAATATGGTAGAGAAGTTAAGATTCATTTGTGTCAAAGCAAATGGCTGGCCAGCAGCACACGGCTGTACAAACAAGTCCTTTGATCTCCAGCCCTGACATGAAAGAAGCTTGCCCTTCGGGAGTCCACTGGGTTATAAAACTAGTTAACAGGTTTTTGCTTAGAAAATACAGCTGGTTTATGACGGGGTCATAAAGCTAATTTTCAAGGAGACCAAAGAGCCAGGCTCTAAGACTTCAGAGAGATCCAAAGAGAAAAGGTCTCAAGAAGATGACAAAAACCAGATGTATGGACCTTTGTGACACCAGGGTCTGAAGAAAGCACTGAGTTCAGAGGTCGTCACACTAGATCACACACACACACACATACACACACTCACACAAAATGAAATATATGTTAACAGGATAATGAGTTGTACCTTTTCTATTGGTTAAGTGTCAGAGAAAGAGGAGGAGAGAGACACCTATGCAGAAGGGTATTTAATGTCATGCAACAATTGTAAGAACGAGTATTCTGTGTCCTGTACCTGGGACCAGACTCCCTGCATATTTCAATAAACCTAACAACTGACTGAAGAAAAGGACTCTGTGCAGTTTCTTGAATCTACTTACTCACCATCCTCTTTTTTAAGTTACATCAATTATTATTATTATTTATTTCTTAGCAGACGCCCTTATCCAGGGCGACTTACAATTGTTACAAGATATCACATTATACATTATACAGATATCACATTATTTTTACATACAATTACCCATTTATACAGTTGGGTTTTTACTAGAGCAATCTAGGTAAAGTACCTTGCTCAAGGGTACAACAGCAGTGTCCCCCCACTGGGGATTGAACCCACAACCCTCCGGTCAAGAGTCCAGAGCCCTAACCACTACTCCACACTGCTGCCCTATGCATACAACAAAAATAAATTAAACAAAAACTGAAATAGCAAGCAAGTTAATGTGGAACAAGTATTTACTGTAACCTAAATCTAAACCGAAGTAATTCTGTGTCTTTCTTTCTCGATGCTGTAACTATGCTGTGTTCACAAGCAGCTCAGCTATTCAGTTCTCGTGTGTTTCATGGTAATAAAAGACAAAACACTCAAGAACTACCAGCAATGGGTACATGATTACCTAATTATAGGAGTTACAAACTTCATAGATTATCTTAAGAATGTGAAAAAGAAGGTCTGTATTTTGGATAACAGCACAATGTAAATCTGAATGGTTGCAACCTCTGGTACCATATTCCTGAAATTGATTCTGGGGCCTGTTTCACAAAGTCTGGGGCCTGTTTCACAAAGCACTGCTAGCACTTAGCAGGCTGTTGGCTAGCAAGCTATCTTATTTATTACCTGTTTCAAAAAACAATATTTATTAGATAGAACGATAAAGTTTAATAGAAATCCACTCAACAAGTCTATATGATATATGGAGGATACATGTGAAAGTAGCCCCTGAGTATCTGGATATTGCTCATTAGTCAGAAGTCACTGGGCTCCATGTTGCCTTCTCTTATTCAGGTCTAAGGTGGTATTGAAGCTAGCTATTCCCCGTCTTGGCACTGGATAAGAGTTAAACTTTGATGTGGCATTTATACTTTAAAATCTTTCTTTGGCTCCTTTACCACTAGATAACACCTCCTACTGCTAGGTGGCTTGATGTATGACATCAACCAGCCTGAGTCAAGTGCTGTCCCAAGCTTAACTTTTTTCTTGCATTCTCAGAACGTATGATGTTCAGTTGTTCACCCTATAGTACGTGGTTGTTCTGTCTCCCACATCTTTAACATATATTATAGTGATTCCACCTGTCTACCATACAGGAGTTCATAGGGTAAGAAATTAACCAAGACTTGTGGCATTTCCCAGTCAGGCCCATCCTGCACCACAAAACCCACTCATTTACTGTCCATCCGATTCTGTTCTGTCTCTTTAAGGGTCCACTAATGCCATTCTGTTCTGGCTTGGATAAAGGATGTTGCAAAATGAGCTTCTTTTGCTGCACCGGTTAGACAAAAAATCAGGGCTTATCGTCAGTAGAAATGATTCTATTACAATCACAGGGTGTTTTTCTGATCTCCAGCTGTAGAGACAAACGTAAATGATCATAGGAGCTCTTAATAACACATACAAATGCATACAAACAACTAAATAAACTGGGCCCAAACCAATAAAGTAGGAAAACGCTTTTTAGCCACTTAATCTACACCCTAACTTTTTGAATGCCATTGAATGTACCATCTATGCCTCTCAATGTTTTTCATTGTTATCAATTGAGCTGACTGCCATTTCAGTATAGTACCAAATTTGATTGACAGACTACTCTGTCAATCCAAGCCATGAACAATGAGAGAGTCTTCGCCAAGGGGGTGAATAAACAGGAATTTACTTATAAATATTTACATAGATAAAACACATGCGGTTTTATTTAAAAGGATGGGTATGGCAGTCTATTAGATAAGATTTCAATGCATCTTGTTCCCTGAGTGCCGCTTTCACTGATCACCCATCCTGTGTTGACATTGAAAATCCCCTGCAAAGATGCAGTGCTGGAACTAACAGGACAAAATGATGGCAATTAACTTTGTGAAGTGTTTGCACAATTATCAGTAAATGTAGGTGCTAATTAAAAATCTATGTCAGCATAAAATTAATTAATTAACTCTTAGAGCAGAAAGGAGAATAATACTGTGCGTGCCACCAAAGGAGTTCATGATTGCACTGGTACCCTCAGAAGCAGCCGTTATTCGAAGATTGTTCTTTTGTACTTCTTAAGTCAACTGCAAAAAATTACTGACGATTTGCCTATGTGAAATATTTCCAGTGCATATCATACAATCACAGCATCCACCAAGGATCCAGCTCCTGAGATGTAAACTGAGAAAGAAATGTCCTTTCAAGGAATATGAAAGACAGCTTTACTAATCATGTCATTGCAGTATGTAAAAAAAGACACAATAGTAAGACAAGTAGAGTTCATATATTAACTGACAGTGTTATTATATTTTAATTGAATGCAATGATTTGTGTCTAGGATCATTAAAATGCACATGCCATAGGGGGTCTATAGGATAACAGGGCTGCACGTGATAAGCTTGATAATCAGTTGCTAAAGCCGTGTTCATATCACTGCTGGGTGTGGAAGACGTGTCTCTGCCATCTGCTCACAGCCAGGCTGTCTTTTATCTTTACTCAGCTTGATAGGATGTTTTCTCCTTCTTGATTAATTTCTAGGGTTCCTCTGTGGATGATGTGAATGTGTGGCATTCACTGCACATGTTTCATTCCACTCATAAGAAGCGGGGTACATAATCTTATTAACATAAACATCTTAGTTTATGCATCTGATTTGAGAGACGGTTTGAAACACTCTTTGTTCCCAATAGACACAGCTGTACATTTAAAAAAAGTGACAGCCCAGGCTTTAAATTGAATTGTTAGTATAACGTTACAGGACATGGATAGCCATGTAATTACAATGTAATAACCGAGTAACTACCAAAGGTCTGCTTGCAAACTTGTTACCGTATGTAACTGAATGGTAACACAATGACACAACCCATCCTCACGTTACTGCACCCTTATTACACCAGAAGTTACCATGTAAGAGCAAAACCTATTGGTAGTTTCCCAGTTATGACAATTTTATTACATGGGTATGTATACCCTGTGTGCTACCATTTTCTTTTAGTTCCTATTAACACTAGAAATATTATTACCGTATGATATTATTATGGGTATGATTGTATGGTGCTGAATATGTAATTATTTTCCATTGGTACCAATTTGCAGATTTATTAAAAATAGAATGCTACAGGTGAAAGAATTAAGATGGGGCTGTCTGGTACCCTATTACTTTATGTTGACACAGGTTTTGAGTATCTTATGTTTTTAGTTTAAAAATAAATATACTAATAAAGACAAATATCGGGAGCAACTTTTCAAGTGGCAGTTCTTCTGAGGTTTGTAATAAGGTTCTTCATAAAACAGTTGAGTTCATCGTTACAGTCGTCTTTTTGACATGCTGTTGTGTTATAGTGCTAAGGTTTGACAGGAAATGTTACAAATCTAATATTTTTCATTAGGTCCATATGGTGTTACATTTATGATGTTTTTGTTTTTAAATTGTAAGGGGCACTGCATTTTTATGAAAGCAATCCACTCATAAAGTCTGAAGTTATTTTGTTTTGAAATAGAATTATAGATGGACATAAAAAGATCAGCATGTTACACATTTCCTGAGGCCAAGTAGACCAAGTTTCAATCATCCTCTGTTTATATTGATTTTTAATGTGTGAGTCACTATGACATTGCTGGCAGTTAAGTCTTCTGTGGAATATTCAAGGCAAAAGCACAGCAAGTTCAGGCACACAGATGACACATATAATAATCATACAATATAGCAGCTTTGAATTACTGCACTGCGTTTATTCCCCTGGCAGTTATGAAAAACACATCAATACATGCACTATCCATTGACATTGAACTGCTGTTAAAATGATTTGTCAAGATCTGAATATATATATATATATATATATATATATATATATATATATATATATATATATATATATATATATATATATACATATTGATGTGCAGCCTTGTTGTCAAAGTAAAACAGACAATTAAAAACAATATGTTGGTAGTATTCAGAAGTTCACAGTTTTATATAAACAACTTGAGGTTAGAACAGCAATTTTGCACAACCTAATTAAGTGTAGATGTGAGCACTTTGGGAAATAAGGATAAGCCGAAAGCAAGAACTTGATATATAGTCATACAAACTGTTTGGTGTGTATTTGGATTAGAAAGCCGCATGTAAGCACATCCCTACAGAATTACAAACGTTCTCTTTTTTTTTATCAGAGTTGCCTATTAGCTAATACTTCCATTTAATTAGTTAAAATAAATTAACAGAATAGCCTCTGAGTGGGGGTGAATGCAGGCTGCTGGAGCGCATTCATCACTGATGCTGCAGCTAATATTATGCCTGTGAGCCCTGCAGGACTCTGCAGTACGCAGTGCAGATAGACTATGGATTGATGGGGAAAGCACTTCAAAAGGACAGCTTTCATTACCACCCTTGTTACACTGCATTGTACTCTATCACACTAGGGAAGAAAGAGCCAGAAGCTTGCTGCCAGTTAGCAACCTCTTTCAGTAAATTGTCATCATAGGGCCACATATTCCATTTTCTTTAGATTTTTTTTTTTTTTTTTTTTTTAAAGTTTTTTTTTTTTTTTTTAAAGGTTTTACAACCCAGGTAATGAAAACAAAACCACAATTAAAATAAAGCTAAGCAGGCAACATGGCATTGCAAGCTTTTATTTCTCTGATGATGTACAAGGGCTTTCAAGCCACTGAACCAGCTCAGGCATCGTTCCATGCAAAATTGCAATATACTGATGTATATAGCAGATACAGCTATGGCCAAATGTTTAGCATCAGCATATTGCTTCATAAAGTCGAATAAAACCTGCTGAATAATGTTACTTTAACACACTGAATTGCATAGCGCTTTGTGGTTTTCCACTTAACAAAAAACGAACCAAAATTGAAAAATGTGACAATTCGAAATGTAACATGAAATACTGTACTACTATTGTGGCTTCCGGTAGGCTTTTGCAATATCATTTTGTAGTTTCTTTGATGACATGATGTTAAAAAATATCTGAGTTATGTTCATATATATATATAATATACAGTGTTTTGTTTTTGTTTTTTTTGTTTTTTAATCTTCAGGTATAGTAGTATGTCATTGCTAGGGTACCAGCAATGATAGCTTCTAGCACAGTGTCTCTGCAAAATACAAAACAGAAGTTTCTAAAACACAAAACAAATACATTCAAAAACCTAACAAAACAAAAGTTTGCCTTTCACAGACAAAATGCACTATTTTTTCTTATGTGGTCATGGGTTCCTTTTTATGCACACAACAGTCATACAACTTTAATCAAGCCTCTCTGACTAGCCGCAGCAACAAGCAGCCATTAAGACGTGCTGTTTGCCTGCCTTTGTTCCAACAGAATCAAATTAGCAGGAGAGTGCTAACTACACAGCCCCTGTGTCAGGATGTGAGTGTAGGAATGAGTGAAGGTCCAAACCGAGCGTTCCAATACCATTTTTTATTTCCTTTGGGTGACAAGACACACACACACACACACACACACACACACACACACACAATAATCTAAAGTGCCAATGAAAACGGCAGGTGCTCCCAGTGAAAAGTGTCCAGTGCTGTGTTCAGTGAGATGGTTGTGCTCCATAGTGATGTCCGTGGGGGTTTCGCTGGCTTTGGCAGCTTCAGCTCCCAGTCACTCTCCATCTGCAACAACAATAACAAAACAAACAAAACTGCTCCAGCTCAGGTTAACTTTTCAGCGTATGGGGTCATACTCAAGTAGCTGCGTCCCCTTTGTACTGCCAAACTTCTCCCTGTGATCAGCACGACGCTATGCTCTATCCAATCGCCGCGTACCCCACAGCTGATCACAATAGATTTGTTCAGCAATTTTACAGCTATGCACGTCCACCAAGATGGATGAGTTTTGGTTCCATCCTACCATTGAGTTGGCCCATCCCTGTGAAAGTGTACCACCACCCTTCCTGGTCAGAAGGTAGATTTACAGCTCAGACACACCCTGTCATAGATGGGTTTAGTGATATTACAACTGGCAAATGGGCTTTGTAAATTATAACAAATTAATGTGAAATTCTGCCAGTAGAGATTACAATTATACAGTTCCATAATGCTGTAATTCTGTTGAATACACACTGCTTGCAAGTCTGAATAAAAAAGTCACATTATGTTTGTGAACAGGATGGCTTGGTGGTGACACCACAGATCAGGAAATACAGCCACACACAAGGTCAAAAATAAATAAAAATAAATGATAATTTGCAGTTTTCAACATTCTGCAGTAAATACATAGCCTGCAACTTTTGAGATGCACGCTTGCGCAGCTCAAATTAAATACGCACCTGCATCTACTTGCGCTTGCCAGCTCTTAGTACATAGGGACCTAAATATTAAGCAGAACAAAAACACATTAACAAAATAACAGGCACAAAGGCCAAAACAAAAGATCTATACAAAACACTCACCGACTTAAATACACAGACAGGACGAGACAGCATGGAATACGAAAACACACCTCTCACCAACATCAACATTAATCTAACTCTCACCATCACTAATTCTCACTAACACACATGAACACCTATTTAATTCCCCCGTTGCCACATTCCCACATGTGTTCGCTGGTAGGATTTTAACTCCCAGTACTCCCCACACAACACACACCTGTGCTTCGGCAGAGCTTTCACTCTACCACACTGCCACCAGAAGAGTTTGATTATTGCCTTATTACCAACATTAAAAGTTATCAAAATTAGGGAAACTAGAACTTGTAAATTAATTGTGCAGAATGTAATATTTATTTTGGTGTTAAACTTGGTAAGTTTTAGAGACTAAAAAACTATTTATTTATTTCACGGTGTGACATTCCATGTGCAGGAGTGACTTGTTATTTTAACTGTTGTTCTGATAAGAACACAACCTAATTTGTTTTTCAATACTGTATAACTTCTTTGCAATCACACAAGGTTTGAAAAAAAGCATCACAGCTAAAAGTCATACGCAGACTGCCAAAGGGGTGATTGATTAAAATGTACTTTATATGTGAAAACAGGCCACAGTTACGGATTTAGTTTTCGGATTAATTTTGACAGCCCACCATGCAAATTATAAAACATACTGTTTTTCAATTATAAGCCCAAGCATGTAAATGTCAAGCAGTTAAATGTGGAACCGCATGGGAATCAAATGTAAAAAAAAAAAAAAATGGTTAACCACTTGACTGCAACTGCATGTATGTCCTCTTCTAGGAAAGAAAAAATATAGAATCTTCTTTTATATATATTGGAAGATTAAGCATGGTTCTGAAAGGGAAACTACCCTTATGCCTCTTCGACCAATGCATGCTGCCAGCGCTAACTTATGGATGCAAAACTTGGACTCTTAATGCAAAAATGACTCAAAAATTACAAACGACTCAGTGGAGTATGGAAAGATGCATGCTGGGAATAACAAGAGGAGACAGGAAAAGGAAGGAATGGATAAGAGTGCAAACAAAAGTATGTGATTTTATTATATGAGCGAAAAAAAACTGAAATGGCAGTGGGCCCGACATGTAACAAGAAGAACAGACCATCGCTGGACCAAGGAGATACTAGACTGGATCCCAAGAGATATATAAAGTGACCAAGAAGAAGACCTCCAGAAAGATAGCAAGATGAAATTAGGAAACACGGATGCAGCAGACAGGCTTTTGTGGAAGAATCTTGGGGAGGCCTTCATCCAGCAGTGGATTAAAAAAGGCTGCTGCTGCTGCTGCTGATGATGATGATACATATATATATATATATATATTTGGGGTGCACTGATAAAGAGTTTCTTGGCCAATACCGATAGCCGATGGTTCTCTACCCATATCGGCCAATATGATGTGATACCGATAATAATAGATAGTGCAGGTAAGCTATAGTAAACTACTAGAACAAGACATAGGGCCTATATTTAAACTGTTTTATAATTATGAATGTTAAACATTAACAGATATTGTTTACTTGATGTATTTATGACAAAAATGAACAGGTATTGTTTACTTGTTGCATTTACTTCAGAAAATGAATACACTAAATAACGTAGTATTATATTATGTGCTTGACAGCAATTTATATATTTGTTTTACAACAGTCACACACAAATAACATTTGCACTAGTAAAAACACTTCTGTAGAAAACAAATATATAATGTGACATTAACTTTTATAGCCACTTGTCATATATAGCTTTTATAACTACCTATACTGTAAAGTAGAAAAGAAAAATGTAGCCTACGCAATGTCAACTACAACAACTTTTGTTAAATTTTTATTGTAAGCATACACTGCTTAAAAATGCAGCACAGCTTAAATTGTTCATTTAATCAAAAAAAAAATTCTGGTTACAAAAGTCAGTCAAATTTGAATTTATTACTTAACAAAAGATGGCACAGTGATCAATTTCTGCTTCAAAATGCCACCGAATACACCTGCAACCAATGCAGATTAAGCAAGATAAATAAAAATTACAAAAGGCAATTTTTAAATACATTGTGTAGTATGACTACTGCGACTACGACGACTACTACAACTAATAATAATAATAATAATAATAATAATAATAATAATAATAATAATAATAATAATGTAACAACCCGGCAGTCTGAACTAACTAAGATGACTTGTTTTGCTGTTTGGACACGGAGAGAGTGTTGAGCAGCACGGGGCAGGCAAATCTTGCTTCCTGTGTGGGGATTTTTAATTTAAGATCTCTACGATCAGTAATTCAGAATCTACTACCCTATCCACACTACTTAACTACTTAACCACACTTACTTAATAATGTTCAAAACCAAGGTATAATTCAAATGAATCAAGGGCTTTTCCCGTCATTCATTTCATAAACAATGTGGTGTAACCAAGGGGTGAATATATGTGTTTTTAATTAATGAAGATGGTGATGGCATTCTGTATGATGTTAACCATCTCATTCTTTGAGCACCACTTTTACTAACCAGTCACATATTGTGTTTACATTAGAACTCCCCACCCATCACTGAAACAAAGGACTTGAACTGAAGAGAGAGGGACTGGCTGTCATTAACTTCATGAAGCAGCAAACACAGCTAAATTGCATGCACAATAAACAGTCACTTTATATGCTGCTCTCTGGGGTGTACTTTTAATTGAGATTTGACGGCATGATATATTTAATCCTGAAAAAAAAATGTAATGCTCTGTGACAGAGACAGAATGATTCTTGGTGATAAATCTCTCTCCCAACCTGTGAGGACGCAGTGTG
Source organism: Acipenser ruthenus (assembly GCF_902713425.1). Taxonomy (NCBI): domain Eukaryota; kingdom Metazoa; phylum Chordata; class Actinopteri; order Acipenseriformes; family Acipenseridae; genus Acipenser; species Acipenser ruthenus. The sequence continues at coordinate 15,537,014 of NC_081194.1, forward strand.
AATTGAACAGAGTGTCCTGGACTGGATGGTCAGACAATTCATTCCCAGGGTTAGACGATAGTCGGTCATCTAGAAAGGGGGTGGAGCTACGATACACTAAATCATTGACCCGGAAGGGAAACAACATGGCAGCCACGTATTGGAGGAGCGGTTGCACTAGTTAACCAAGGGGTCATGATTGACGGTACAAAAGGGAGCGTAGCGAAGTGATCTGTTCCTTTGTATGGTTAAAGCTGAACCGGAAGGAGACCATGTATTGTAATCGTGAGTGTTATGTTTGTTTGTTTTGTCATGTCTAAGGAATCACTTTGTTGTTATTAGACGGCTGAACACGATCCGGAGCTGTCGCCAAAGGCCAGCTCTTACCCGGACATCACTGCATTATTGTTTCACGAATAACTGTATTTACACCACGAGCACTATCGCACTCACTGTGGACTTGTGTTTGTGTTTTGTGTTATGTGTGGGTGTTTAGGAACAGGACTGTTATTATTTCGGGACCAACCCGGGGATTAAAACAGAGCAATACACACCGCTGTATTGCCTGTTAGCAATGTTATTGTTTGCTGTATTTGTGTCATCAGACCATTGGATTTACAAATAAAATATACTTGCACCTGGATTATCGTTGTCTGTGTGTTCATTGATCACTGCTGCATTCCTGCACCTGCACGCTGTTAACCACTTTCTCAGTTAACCACATGCTCAGAAGTATTTTTACAGATTTATATGTGTGTGTGTGTGTGTCTGTGTGTTTTTGGAGGGGAGGGGGGTCATTGGTAAAAAAAAAAAAAACTTCAGCTTTGCATTAACAATACACATTAATGTTAAGCAAAAAGATAATTAAATACCAGGAATGGACCGGTTTCAATCTTAGTATAATAATTTTTCAACAATTTTATTGAGGGTTAGAAGTTTCTTATTTTTCAAAGCAAACACATTTTTCTAACAGAAACTCAGAAACCGCTCTTAAAAACTAGTCCTTACAAGATTATGAATAGAGTTCAAAATCACTTGGCGAAACAGAGAGGTTTTGGAAACACTGTTGTTTGCAAATGTTGTTAATATAATGCTTGCGCAATTTTAGTAACATTTTAAAATAAAAATGCAGACTAACTCAGACGTTTATCTCTGTGCTGTTCCTACAGCTGCACTGACACATTAGTTGCATTGTTCTTTTATAGTTTTAAGTCTAAGGCATCACATGAACTGGAAACAGTCTAAAATACTTATCAACTTTTTTTATCAACATATTTTTCAAGTCTTCTAGAAAACTTGGTTAGGAATTACACATAAAATGAAAAGATTTTAGCATTGTAGGTGGTTACATAAATAAATGCAGTTTCCTATTTTCTGCCATTTCCTACTTTTGCCTTGAAGCACTCAATCCAAGTATTTAAAAATAACACTCAAATCTACCCACACACAGTAATAAGTTTGCTATCTACAGAATACCAGGTTAAAAGCTAGACAACACTCCAGCAGTCTGGATGGTCAATACAGAACTAACCTCTGGACATTCCCAGAGCATATGCATTAAGGTGCCAGGTGTTTTTAAGAGAACAGAGGTTACAAAGTAGGGCCGAGGTGATTCCCTACCGGTATCTCTTAAGAGGCATCCAGTATGTCCTGTGGCACAATTTGAAATGAATTAGCTAATGATTAGGATTTTTTTGACGCATTAAATATATTATGCCAGATCGTATTCGAATCAATTGGCCCATATGTTAATAATTTAAATGTTTCTTCATTTGTGAAAAATTAAAGGTATTTAAAAAATAACCCAGTTTAATTCCAAGTACCCCAAAATGTTATCCATTTTTAGGAAGGACTAGAGATGGGGCTTTTATAGCTGCGCTTATGGCAATGAAGAAGAAATAATTATCTACTTATTATCTAATATTATCAGAGATACTAAGATATTTAGTGAGGAAGGGGCCTGAGTTGGAAAAACATCAATTTTTAAAACACCCATTTGCACATAGTTGTTCATCTCTTGCCTAATCAGCTGGGAATGATTTGTGTTGGGTTTAACAATCAATTGTACTAAGGATGCGTTGTCTTTGCTGTGGTGAATTAGAACATTCCGGCAGAACTCTTATGCCAGATATGTACCAAGGAATGTAAACAACCATACATTTGAATTGTTTAAAAACTGGGCAAATGTTTAGTATAGAGTGGATTATCCAAAGTATGTTTCTCCATATTTGGTGTAGCACTGGACATGTAACAATAGTGCCTGTGTAATTGTAGATAGAGTAAGAACAACATGACAAAATGAACAGTTTGCATGGTAAATAATATGTTGGATGTTGGATATATAGAGTGTTTATTATTCAATTGTTTATAAGGCTTGGCACTTGGCTCAGTGGATTTCAAAAGGCATATGTGTGCTTAGGTAGACATGTTCCTTTATGCCTGGAAAAATAGTCTTTCACAATCTGCAGATGGCTGTTGGAGATGCTAATATATTCCATAGGCGAAGAGACTGAGTTATGAACAGACCTTGGAGTAGTGGTTCTCAATGTGGGGGTCACAGAACGGGCAGAGGGGGGGGGGGGGGGGGGGGGTTTGAGGAACAACTACATTACAAAAAAAAACGCTGCTATGGCTACAGTGCATTGCAGCAGATCATTTATTGAAAGTATTCTCTGTCAGATTAATAACACCACAGTATGTCTTCACAACATACCGTACATCATTTGTACACCCAGCACAGGCTTATAGTCTAAAAGTGCTGCCTGAAAGAACTAGCTGGAGCAAATGGTCATGCCATAACAAACTTCTATATACAATTATTGGCTTGTGCCCTTTCTCAGTTTATAAAGTTAAATAGCCTTCTTGTCCATGTGCTTTCCATAGAGGTATTCACCCATTCAGGCACAGATAGGAAATCGTTTTTTTTTAATTTCTGGAATACAGCCACTCATTGCAGTTCACTGTCTTTTATGTAAATGTGGAAAAAAAAACATAAAAGCAGATACAATAGAATTCTGTTCTGCTTGTTAACATCGAGTATAAAACCAACACACATTAAAAGGTCAATTAAACTGTTATCACTTAAAAATCAGATGTAGGATGAATTCAGACTATTTGGAATGGTATGTTGCTTTATATAAAAGTTACTGTAGAACTTTGTGAGTTAAAAGATCATACAATAGGATTTTATTGTATAGGATTGTTTACCGGTTTTTAGCTCATAGATTTGTGTATTAAAATTATATATTTTTTTATATACATTTGTATTAGCTGTATAACAGGACTATCATACGTGTGATATTTTTCTAGCTGATGATACAATCAGAGGAGTGTCACCTGTCGTCACTGGTGTGAAAGGTAGCGTCGCAGCGAAATAACCGTTTTATCGCAGGACAAAACACATTGCATACAGCGTGTTGAGACCTTAAGAGTAAAGCTTTAAAAAGGAGAGTTGGTAGGCCTCAGAAATGGAATGATTCCCATCCTTTATCCCCTCTTTTGCTTAGTTGATAAAGGATGGGAATCATTCCAAAAGAATAAAATGGTAATTTTATGGTTGAAAGTATTTTCAAAATTCCCCTAAAACTATAATTTAGATTTTCAAAGCACACCAAGGTAGATATTGCCATTGTGTCCAATTCATACTCTATTTTAAATTCAGTAAATCATTCCAGTTAAACCCCAAAATAATTTAAGATTTTTGTTTGTGAAAGATAAGAATCACTGAATAGGAATCAATGTGCTGTATAGTAATATACAATAATATATATTTAAATATATTTTTTACAGTTGTCACCACATTCAAGAAAGTATGTCTTGCAAGAAAGTGGCGTGTACTAACAACAAGAAACACTACATAAAGCCTGTTCTTTTAGCAGGTGCTACTTATATGATTGTTTTCACATGATTGATGAAAACTTGTAACTGAAGGGGACAAAGCTGACAAGTTCAGAACCGGTGCGGGAATGAAACATCATACAAGCATGGTTTCAATTCAAATACAGGGAGAGCTGACCTTTCTCTGGTGAAGTGAAAGACAAAATCACAATTTGTGAATGAAATGTGAGTTGCATGCCACAGAGTGAAATGTTGTATGCCCTAAGGTGGAAATTTAAAATTTTGAAATCCCTTTTTTTGTTATGTTGTGTGGTGGAGGTTGGCCGTGTTACCATTACAGTAAAACCAACAGAATGTTGAAACATGGAGTGACGTTCAAAACACCATGTTGATGTTATTAATATGTACAGCCAGTCACTAAAGGGTCTTGGCTCGAACCCACCCAATCCCCCCAACCCTCTGAAGCACTTAACCTTCACAGCAAAAAAACAAACATTTTGAAGCAAAGAAAGAAAATTAATTAAAAAAAAACAACAACTCTGCATTGTTTGGTTTTACAAATATACCCTGTGCATCTATTGTCCAGTAACAGCAGCATTCATGTAAAGGAAATCATCCTGGGGCTACATTGCCTGGGGAATACTGCCTTTACATGTTTTGGTCAAGTCATTTGGAAGAAAATAATTCTGTATGTACCCCTTAACTATCTTGTGTCCCTCAGTTTGGGAGCTGCTGCCCTTTAATACAGCAGGATGTACCATGTGCTTGTTATAAATTTCAATCTGGTTAATCTAAAGAATAAATATGGAGGATAATTAAAACAATAACCCTTTTCTCTCTTCTCTGTCTCTCTACTGGCATGTGGTAGACTGCTGCAAATGACATTTCCAAACTCAATGATGAATTCATTTCTACAATTAGGGGTTCTTTTTAAAGGAACATACTGATGCTTACCATTGAGTAAATGTTTTTTTGAGTAATTTTCTATTTTCAAAAGAGAGTAAGTTGTAAGGTTACGTGATGGTTTTCTGTGTAAATGTATGCTACGTCAGATGTGGTTAGATAAAGTATTTTTACTTTCAAGTACGTTTCTCAAGTAACTTTAATCTTTCAAGTAACTACACAATTATTTTCAAAACATGTTAACGACTACTAACACGTACTTAACATGTGCAAATTTACATCTCATATAAAGGTGTAAATACTTATGTAATATATGAAGATTAATTTTAATTATTAAAAATCGCATTTCTTTGTTTAAACAAAGCATGGCTTTACTGTGAAGAGAACAAAGAAGGCAGTATCAGCCTTACCCCCGAATCAGATTTATCAGGTTAGAACTCGATATTGATTGACATGGTTTATCACAGTCATTAATTTCTAAGCCACTGAAGAAATGCAGCAAGAAATCCAAAAAGTAGCTGACATGTGAAAAACCCTTGGTGCAAATGACTGCACTCACATGGCCTTCTGGTGGTTACTAATGTTAAAGTTACATATTGAAATAGGAAAAATAACATTTTTACAAGCTACCCATGGTCATGGCATGATTTGTTCAGACTGCAACAGGGCAACTCTTTGGACCACTAAATGTATGTTGAACTTTATCTACTGTGGGCGTTTGTGTGCCAAGGGAATTAACCATTGTCGATATTTTTTACTTGTTTATCCAACAGAACACACGTGTTCTGTAAAATTGTCTTGCCCTTTCTTTTTTGTTAATCTCACTTTCCTCCTCTGCAACAGCAAGCTCCAGCTTTTGCTTTGCTCTTTCCTCCATTTTACTTTAGTAGAATACCTGTATCGCAATTCACCTGTATTATGTTTACCTTATCAAGTAAGTGCTTTCTCCACCAAAAATAAATATTAATTAGGTGGGTGGAGACTGATTTCTTACGTGATAGTAAGAACATTTTATGGTACTGTAAAACAACTTACTTAAAAGTAATATTACTCTACGATGTTTTCAAAATAGATATGTAACTGGGTAATGGATTCTTTCACATATGTTACCGTAAGTCCCACGTGCACAATAAATGTCTACAACTGTGGTATTTGACATAATAGAGGTCAAGAAGTAGAGCTAATATTGGATGATTTTATAAGTGGACATTTGCAAACTATTGGAGTAGTTATATGGTGTCTATTTAAATAACTTATTCTTGATACTGTTTGTCTGGGTGTGTATATATGGAGGCTGTGTGGTCCGGTGGTTAAAGAAACTGGCTTATAACCAGGAGGTCCCTGGTTCAAATCCTGCCTCACTCACAGACTCACTGTGTGACCTTGAGCAAATCACTTAACCTCCTTGTGCTCTGTCTTTCGGGTGAGACGTTGTTGTAAGTGAGTCTGCAGCTGATGCGTAGTTCACACACCCTAGTCTCTGTGAGTCGTCTTGGATGAAGGCATCTGCTAAATAAACAAATAATAATATGTGCTCGTGAACAACATTCTTATAATCAAAACATGTTCCATAATTTACTGAAAACAATTGTAGGTGTATCTTAAATATCTGATGGCCAGTCCCATCTGACTCCCAATATTTATTTGCGTGGATCCTAAACAAGAAGCTGATATTGGTTACTGTACCAGCAAGTGAGTTTGGGATCTGGAAAGGGAATGGAAATTGTTGGATAATAAGGGGCACATATTTTATGATTTATGACTTCAAGATTACAGTAAGTTAGGGGTGCAACAATTAATCGATGTATTGATTAGTGATCATCTGTTCTTAAATTTCCAGAGCTTCAATTACATATTGGTGTATCGATGCATCAAATTAGAACCCAGTTTGAAGTCTCCTGTTGCAGGTTTGCATTACAACCTTGAGTGTGTGAGAGTGCTAGTACTAGAGTTCGGTAGATTAGCATGTTGCTAGGATACACACTTTAGCCTCTACATTTGCGTTGTACAAGCCAAATCAGAAGTAGGCCTATTGTATTCATGTTATCTTGATTTAAAAATTAAGGCAATATGTTTTTTTTTTTTTAATCTATCAAATCTACCAATTACCTTCTTTTGTTTCAAAGCATGTTCTATTTGGATTATTTGGCAATTATTATATAAAAAGAAGCTGAATTTAGTATGATAGTTAAATTAGCCAGAATTTGTGAGATTAATTCAAATATTTTGCTTTGCTTTTGGACATAAAATGTTAACAGCAATGAACAACCATAGTTCAGATAGAAATTACTTCTGTTAAATATAGTTATTTTTTTATTATTATTACAATGTTAAGTCCTTTGTATTTCTTTTTTTATAATCGGAAGTGTTCTCATTTGAATGCAAGTTGTGCCTTTTTGTTTAACTGTTATACTGTTTTTAGTTATTTGATCATCTGTTAAAAAAAAAAAACTAACATTTGTTTATTTTGAAAAATAAAACATCAATGCATTGATTATCGTTGATAAATGTCTATACGATAATCCAATACGAAATTAAGGTGTCGATTGCACCTCTGCTGCATATGCAATGTGCTTCTGAGCATACTGCCATCTACTGTAAGATGTATGGATGAACATGTTTACTAACCTAGAGCAGTGGTTCCCAACCTGTGATCCACGTGAGTAAACTCCAGGTGGTCCGCAAACAATTCCCTAAATTCTGTTAAGCAGTTCTTGTATAAACCCATTTCTACACAATCACACATTGTACTAGTACAATATGTATTACTAAGCAAAACAGCAAACAGCTTTAACCACGTTATATATATAATAAGATATGTATGTAGTCTGCATGTGCCTCCCCCCACCCCCTCCCTTATCTGTTGTGTTTTCGTAAGTGTGTTTATTATATTAGCTCCCAGTGATGTAATACCATGCATCACCTTCAAAGCCACCATTACCTGAAAGAGCTTTCTATGTGAAACAAATACTAACTAAATAACTGTTATACACTATGAAGGCACATTTGTCTTGTCAAAATTACAGACTTTTAGCCAGTAATAGTATTCACATAATTGCACATATTTCTAATCTGTGCTATAATTCTTCTGCTTGTTTTCACTGTTCAGAGAAAAAAAAAACGTTATCTGTCTCCAGCCTACACTCGCATAAACTAACTCGGTTGGAATGACTAAATTAAATAAAACAAACAAACAAGTTGTTGTCATTTTCATTTTCAACAATATAAAATATGTGCTACAGTGTTGCCATGGATATAGGAATATTCCTTTTATTTTCATATTATACATTTTTGGAGAGTTTAGCTGCAACAGAAATTAATGTGAAACAAAAAGAGGCTATATTTGTGGCTTGACTTGAACTATACCGTAGCATGAATGATCAATTTCAGGTTTAATTTCCAGGTTTATCACACAAGAATATATGTGAAAAGGAAATTCTCTTAACACTACCTCAGGAAATGCTTTGTACAGTCTGTTCTTGACACCGTCATTAATCAGAACAGGAAGTGATGAATTTCAGCCACATTCTAAGAGAAGAAAGCATCTGTGTCAAACACAATCCAGAATATTTAGCACCGGTATTTACATGTACTGGATCTGAGGACGACCCAAAGCCCCAGTGCGTTATTTGTCAAGAGGTTTTCTCAAACGAAGCTCTTAAACCTATAAAATTGAGAAGCCATTTACATACAAAGCATTCAGAATGTGAAAAAACAAAACAACAAAAAGAAAGCACTGGTCTTTTTTATATACAAAAGAAATGGGAACTTTGCCAACAGCAACTTTCAATGCGCAAAATGACAACATTGCTTGATGAACTGGTAGTGAAGATGCAAGATTCAAGGGATCTCATTAAGTTAGGTAAGTTATATAAATGCTTTACCTTCTACACGTACACGTACATATTCATGTACGCATACAAATTTGTTTAAAAATTCTGTTATGAAAAAATGCATGGCAAGCGGGAAAAATCCAAACACCAAGGTGGTCCTACTTTGAAAAATGTTGGGAACCACCTAGAGGATATGACTATATAGATGAGTGCTTTTTTACACAGAGAATTGTGAGTGTCTGGAACCAACTTCTCTGTAATGTTGTTGAAGCTGACACCCTGGGATCCTTCAAGAAGCTGCTTGATGAGATTCTGGGATCAATAAGCTACTAACAACCAAATGAGCGAGATGGGCCGAATGGCCTCCTCTCGTTTGTAAACTTTCTTATGTTGTTATGTTCCCACACGACACAAACCTTCTCTCCTGTGTATGTGGATGAGTGTGTGTTGGTCATGTGCGTAGTCCAGACCCAATGCGAAACTATCATCAACTATGGTTAATAAGGAATACAAAAAATGTAAAGTTGTGTTGCTGGTGCTATATGAGGTACCCTGGTGCTAGAATCTAGTGCCATTGCGCCTAAATTTGCACCCCTGTTAAAACACCCTTCAGATGGGTTTCAATTAATTATATTGACAAATATGTATAGTGGATAAAATAAGAACCAAAAAAGGTTCATCTTGTTATGCTATCTTATAACTTTAGATACAACGTTGCAATTCTTCTGCTTCTCTTAAAAAAGGTAAAACATGAAGACAGAACCTAACATTTAGGTAATATAATTTACCATTGCAGAAAGAAGGTTATACTGTAGGTCTTTCTTTAGGTATGATATCAGCTATGAGTCATTGGAGCTGACAGGATGTACTTTGTCACATACGTAACTAAGAGGAGCTAGGATATATAATTAAAACACCTACATAATAGCAATAGGACACAGTGGTTAAAGAAACTGGCTTGTAACCAGAAGGTCCCCGGTTCAGATCCCACCTCAGCCACTGACTCATTGTGTGACCCTGAGCAAGTCACTTAACCTCCTTGTGCTCCGTCTTTCGGGTGAGACGTAATTGTAAGTGACTCTGCAGCTGATGCATAGTTCACACACCCTAGTCTCTGTAAGTCGCCTTGGATAAAGACGTCTGCTAAATAAACAAATAATTAATTAATTAATTAACACAATTATACCACAATTATGTCACTGATTATATCTAATGGTAGCTTTCAGTATATGACATACTCATTGAGAAGGGAGATGTGTGCTCCTGCCAAGATCACAACTTGACACTAGTGGGATTCAAACCTCATGACACCCTATACTCCAAGCAGAAGTGCTTTTTACTAGTTAAGCCACTGAGGACCAGATATCTCCTGTTTACACCTTCCATTTTATTTTCATTCTTGGTGATTGTTTCAAACCTGCTTATTCCACCCTTTGGCTAGTCATTTTATGCCATTTGAAGACAATGAAGACAGTTAAGGTCATGAGTAAAATGCAAGTAGTGGCGATCCCATATTTCTAGGCAAGAGCTTCTCATAAATTATTTTATTTAAAAATACCATTCAATGTACTTTTCCAGGCAAGGTTACATTGCTTTTGTGTTAAACAGCCCACTCTCAATACGAAAGCTTGATGTAATGTATTTATATCTTAGGGATCTCAAATGCAACAGATTATGTTAGTGCACATCTTTAGAGCAGATAATGAAAATTATCTGGAGTAGCAGAGGATATTTATATATTTTCAGCAACAGAGCTTGGCCCTCTGCCTATTCTGTCTTGCTTTATGGGTTGATAGATGCACCTCACTTCAAACAATTTGTATCCACTAATATGATAAAGGATGAATTTTATTAACATGCACATTTATAAGAGTAAAACAATTATACACTTATTTGTTCCAGGGCTAGGTTATAGTACTAAACAAATAAGCCAAAGCAAAGGGAATTTGTCCAGGCCAGAATGTTTAATCTATTGTGGAAATTTTCGGCAGAATGCCAGTATTGAACCCCTTTCCATTCTTAGAAACAGTGCCATGGGACTGCCAATGTCTCCATATTAACTTGCAGAACAGAACACCCAACACCTCTTGCCTTACAGTACATCCATCTAACAGACCCAGCTGCTATTTACAAATAATAGAACAAACCTTATGGGTACATGCAAAGCCTGGTTGGCAAAAAGCTTACATTGGATTGCATTGTGTTACATAAATAAAACCCAATTTTAATAGCAGTTATTAGGTAAATATATTTGCTATGTGAAATGTACATATACTCTTAATACATTTGTCTTTAGAGTAGTAAAAACTGAAATTATTATTATTAGTGATATTATTTGTTTGACTGCTTGGTAGTATACAGTATGGGAGCACATTGCATTTATAGAATAGAAACCTGGCAGCAACCAATTTTACAAATTATACATTTGAATGGGTATTTGGAATGTACTGACTTCAGCCTTTTAACATGAAGTACTATCATCATATACTGTATGTTTTGCACCAAGAACTCCCCTGTCCAACATGAAAAATGACTGTACATGCAAATAACACAAGTTTAAATACAAATGCAATTAAAAAAACAAAAAAAAAAACATAAAATAAACCTCAAAATATATATGAATCTAATTTTCCCCCATCCATCCAGATGAGAATTCAGAGAGGGCTTGACGACATAGAGTCTTTACTGAAGAGGAGCTATTTTAGGGAAATGGACGAACTTTGAAAAAGTGGTGTAGGCTTGTTATACAGATAACAGTTTGGCTTATTGCAGAAGCCTGCTTATGTCGCACAACATTTTTTATTTTTAATGTATTCATTTTATCAAGGAATATTCTGTCCATAAATAGAATTTTGATAATCTTCATGATGTCCACACAATGCTGTCTAGCTAAACTGCCTTTCTTTTTTTTTCTTTTTGCTATTTTGTAAAGTTTGGTAAACATTAACTGATTTGTGCAACCAAATGGACATAACTGGTTTTATCTGGTTTTACATTTTATTGTGTTTTTGTAAAATATACAGAATGAATGAAAACACCAAACAGATAAACACTCACCCACATAAACACCCACACCATACGAGACTCACATAAAAAATTTAATTAAAAAGAAGTAGAGGACTTTATGTGTGGTTTATTTAATCTGTTTCAGTAACTGGTAAGCTCATTCTATTGTATTTTTATTAGCAGTGCATCATTTAAAGTTAACTTTTTTAAAGTTTCTGCCTCTATAAAAAACAAATTAGAGTAATAATGGATTCAAAGTGGATTTTTCAATGAAGTATGTCTCACAACCACTAGAATCAGTGTGTTACAGGGGCAGTTTAATGGTACACACTGGTGTACCAGATATACCTGGAGGTTAAAAATGATTCTGAGAGCTATACAGGGAGGCTTTAAACTTCTTACAAAGTTACCATGATGTGATGACTAAAACACAAAATGATACAAGGAGACAAATCCATATTTAATTGAACTGTGATATTTCATAAGCACACTGTGGCAGCGTTTACATGCACGAGACATGACAGTTTTCTTCACAACGTGTTTGTCGTACTTTTCAGGAAATGCATTGCTATGCAGTTCTGATTTAGGAAAAAAAATCGTCCGTATCAATGCAGATTACTCAATTTATAGTCATTTAGGGGATGAGATATTTAAATGTACAAGTCTGCTTACTAAGTAGGAAAATGATGACTGAATATTGTGAGAATACCTTCATGCGCTGCCATGAAGATAAAAACATTTAACAAGATACATGAATTCAAGTGTTGTCTCGCACATTCTGAATTACACCGCTCATTAGCTACTTGCTTGTCTCGTTACCTTTCCAATACACACACACACACTCACAAAAAATTATATAAAATGATATAAAAGTATTAGGTCCTCTGCTATTCCTAATCTACATTAATGACTTAGATTCTGGTATAGTAAGCAAACTTGTCAAATTTGCTGATGACACAAAATAGGAGGAGTGGCAAACACCATTGCAGCAGCAAAGGTCATTCAAAATGATCTACACAGCATTCAGAACTGGGCAGACACATGGTAAATTACATTTAATAGAGAAAAGTGTAAGGTACTGCATGCAGGCAATAAAAATGTCCATTATAAATACCATATAGGAGATACTGAAATTGAAGAAGGAATCTATGAAAAAGATCTATGAGTTTATGTTGACTCAGAAATGTCTTCATCTAGACAATGTGGGTAAACTAAAAAAGGCCAACAAAATGCATGGATATATAGTGAAAAGTGTTGAATTTAAATCAAGGTAAGTAATGTTAAAACTTTACAATGCATTAGTAAGACCTCATCTAGAATATTGTGTTAAGTTCTGGTCACCTCGCTACAAAAAGGATATTGCTGCTCTCTAGAAAGAGTGCAAAAAAGAGCAACCAGAATTATTCCGGGTTTAAAAGGCATGTCATATTTTTTTTTACACAGAGAATTGTGAGAGTCTGGAAACAACTGCCCTGTAATGTTGTTGAAGCTGACACCTTCAAGAAGCTGCTTGATGAGATTCTGGGATCAATAAGCTACTAACAACCAAAACAAGCAAGATGGACCAAATGGCCTCCTCTTGTTTGTAAACTTTCTAATGTGCTTATGTTCTTATTAAATGTGACTCCTTTAAAATACATATAGTTAATCAAAAATGTGAAAGTTTTAAATTACAGTTCCCACAACCGTAAGTCCGCTAATTTAACCATACATTTTAATCACCCCTCACTGTAAAAAGCAGCTGCATTTGACCTGTGATACATACTTTTCCATTGTGTGTGTTATTCCCTGCTGCAGGGTATGCCCCAGTAGTTTTTATATTACATTATATTTCATTGAAAATATGGGGTTTTTTTTGGTTTCTCCAGGGTAAAACGAGAAAACCTTTCTTGAACAGATTGGCATCTTGAATAAGTAGCCATCAGTTTTAAGTAGTTAATTCAGAGCTCATTGCTCTTTCTTTCTTTCTTTTGGTTTTTTTCTTTCCATTATTAAAGATAAATATGCATATATAAAATAAATAAATAAATGTGCCCCTAAGCATTTATAGGAGGAGGCGGTGTGGTCCAGTGGTTAAAGAAAAGGGTGTGTAACCAGGAGGTCCCCAGTTCATTGTGTGGCACTGAGCAAGTCACTTAACCTCCGTCTTTCGGATGAGACGTTGTAAGTGACTCTGCAGCTGATGCATAGTTCACACACCCTAGTCTTTGTAAGTCACCTTGGATAAAGGTGTCTGCTAAATAAACAAATAATAATAATTACATAGAGTAACCACTTTTTTCAAGACACATTACACAAACTCTCAACTCATCAGCTCACTTCTGACATTTTGATGACAGTAATCTTGATGTGGCAACTTTTGTGCTGCTTAGTTGTCTAATAAATTCTGTCACAGCTGTTTACAAATTGATAGCAAAGCTTTAGAACAAGTTGCAATTTGTAAATGCCTTCTTAATGGGCAGAAAGCATGTGCATAGATGATAGATGTATCCATGTGTAGCCTACCACCCGTGATGAGACATACAATCTGAATATTACATTTAGAGCAAATGATAGTGAAGGTATCCAACAAATTAGGCCTGTGGTTATTTCCCGTAACAAGTCCGTAATTCAATGCTTTACAAATTAGATTTAGAATTAAAGCTGTATTTATTTTGTATATATATATATATATATATATATATATCATTTTAATTCAATTGGTAACTCATATGCACTTTCAAAAACTGTGAATTCCTAAGCACAGTGAATGAGTGAATGGTCCATAAATAGTAAAGCATAGCTTGCTATGAACTTAAATAAATGTCTTCAGATTTATTTCAACTGTTTGTGTTGTGTTGCACATTGAGTTTTTCCACGTTTAACCAGTCTGCAAAACCTGATCCCTTCTTCCATTATCAAGCTGAGGCTTCCGACACTACCATCAGCAATACAATCTGCAACCAGACATTACTTTAAGGTCAGTTTGCCTCTCTGTATATTTTATAGAAGCCATTTCTAAATTAATTCCCCTACCTCCAATATTTTCATGATAGTATAATTCATTCACTGCCCTTTTCTGCAAACTCCGGTTTGCAAACTGCCTCTATTGTCAGATTTTGCTTTATCAGTGTGACTGGACCTGGAGTGAATTTTGTCACTTTGAATGTATAACTTGTATGGTCAAAGTAACAGTTCAAATCACATTAATATCAATCTGCTGCCAGTGGGCTTGATACAGGGCCCTTGCTTCACTTATAATTTAGTGAAAACACTAGCAGGCTTGCTGATTGTTATTGTACTTCAATAAAGCCTATGGAACTGCGGGGATCAACAGGAATCTGAGCTACTGTTAAGAGGTTAAATTTGTATTTAATATTTCATGTTTTAGTTTATGTATTGATTTTAGTGTTCATAATACTTATTTTTGTCAGTATAATGTCTCTTTAATGATTGGTGTTTTACACCTTGTATATGTATTGTTGCTCTACTAGTACTATTTGTGTTTTTTTCTTCGTCTGTTCAGGGAGTTAGTGGAAAATGCTGATTTGAGAAATACGGCTAATTAGATTGAGCTATAGGCAAACGTTTTCAGGGCTTCTAAATTCTTTGCTGTTATGATACAACAGATGCTCTCCAGGATGTTAAAATGACAGGATACAGGCTTAACCTATACCAATTGTAACCACAGGGATTTCTTAAGTCTTGTACAGTATGTTAATGTTCTTAATAGTCCTTATTAAAAATAAACAAAAAACTTCAAAACCCAGATGTGCTGCAGTTTCAGCGTCATGGAAGAGACAAAGAACCTTACTTTTGAGACTTTCTGGAAACAGTCTTCCAGTCTCCCTCCATGTTGGGACTGTCAGGATCCTTGAATCGATATAAAAAATAGCATAATTACGCCTTGTGCCTTTAATGCTAGAAGCGTGCAAATCAGATGCTGGGAGTTCTCCATGCTGGACATATGAAATGATTGGCTCAAACAAAACAAAAGGTCGGCAGTCCCCTCTGCTACGGCGACCATGGGGTCTGAAGACATTAATGGAGAGGTGATATTCAAATCTGGCAAACGGCTTGTCCACAGATTCGTCAGTTTCATACTCAGTGTTCTGAATGTGATTACGGGAGAGTATCCGCTGCCTGGTTTTGCGAGTCTGCACAGTGCTTTACAACAAAGTTAAATTCCTGGACTGGAAGAGACCATCTGGCCAATTTGCTACTCTCGTCCTTCATATTTGACAATCATTGTAAAGCACTGTTGTCAGTATTGAGTGTGAAACACCTTCCAGATACGGCCTGAATTTCTTGGTAGTCCACACTAGAGCAAGGTACTCTCTCCATCGCATGGTACCTTCTTTCAGTAGTGGTCAGAGTCTTGCTTTTGATCTTTTGATCTTTCTCCAGCTGGTGAGAATGGCACCCAAGCCCACTGCAATAGCATCGATCTGCAGGATGAAAGGCTGGGAGAAGTCTTGGTAACTGAGGCATGTGCTGCTCTGAAGCTGCTCTTTGAGGAATTGAAATGCTTCTTGCAATTCCTGAGAAATTCTATACAAAACTCCCGTACCAGTTAAATAAGCCAATAAATGGTCTTATATCCTCTGGTTTCAGGGGCAATAATGTGGCTCTCTTTGGCCAATGGCACATTTTTCTTTCTTGCAGGTCAACCCATGTTCTCTGAGTCTGCCCAAGACTTCTTGCAGGTCTTTCAGGTGTTGATCCCAGGTGTGGAAGTAGACAACAGTGTCATCTAGATAGGCAAAGCAATGTTGATGAATCAGCCCTCTTAATACCTTATTTATGAGCCTCTGAAAGGTGGCGGTTGCATTCTTGAGGCCAAAGGACATTACACAAAATTGATAGAAGCCCAGGTGAGTGATGAATGCCGTCTTTTGTTTGGCTCCATCTCAATCTGCCAGTATCCACTCCGCAGATCTATGGTATTAAAATACTGGGCACCATGGCGGTTATCTAACACTTCTCTTATATTCCTCATGGGAAAGGCATCTGACTGTTACTTCATTTAGCTTTCGATAGTCTACGCAGACGTGATCTCCATCATCGTTCTTTTTGACTATCACAACAGGCCGAGGTAGATGGTTCTATAATGCCTAAACTTAACATCTCTTCCACCTGCTGTTGTATAGCTGCCTTCTTCTCTGAACTATACGGGTAGCTGTGTTTCCAGCTAGGAGGAGCACCATCATCCTCAATTGTGTGATGAATGGTAGCAGTTCTCCCTATGCGTTCATTCAGAGTGTCTTTAAAGCTCTGTAGCAATTCGTCCAACTGCTGTTGCTCTGCTCTTGAGACGTTAGGTCTTAAGGTCAGGGAGGAATTGACATCAGTCTCAGAGTCACTTTGCAATATGGAAGCTATGGTGTAAGAGAATTTATTCCCTGGAATGCCTACATGTCATGCCTCTGCGAACCTAAATCAGTGACTACATTTATGGATCTAATAAAATCAGCGCCTACATTGAAGTCTGAGTTTAGATGATCCATAACAAGAACTCTACCTTCCCTGGACTGACCACCAGCTTCAAGCGTCACCGTCAGTGTTCCAAGTGGAGAACATTTTATATCTGATGCTAAGGTAACATCACTTCCCTCCCATCTCTCTATAGGGTGGTGTTTCCCAGGAAGCTGTACATATACAATTTCTAGAAAGCAGGCAGTTTGTGGCACCAGTGTCTAGCAGTGCTAGGGTTTTTATGTTGCAAACTCCTAGATCCATCAAAGGCAGTCCTCCATATTGGACCAGGCAGAAAGTTTGAAGTTGTGAGTCTTCTCCTCCCCAAATGGTGGCTGATTCATGTTCCATTCCCCCATTGGACTGGTTATCTTTGTCGGCCCAGAAGACATTGCAGCAATACTATCGGTAGGGGCAACATGCATTAATAGGAAGGCCCCTGAACTCTGGTGTGTTTTGGGTCCAGTTCAGGAGTAGACACTGTTGTTCGAGCTCTGACTGAGCTGCTTTGCTTGAAGTACTGTGACTCATCACATTACTTTGTAGCTGCTGGACATCCTTGCAGAGCATGTTTATTTCACTTGTGAGCACAATTTCATTCCTTGAGCTGACATCTGCTTTCTGTTCTTCAATAGACCTTACAGCATAATTTAAGTCCTTTAGATTTGTTTGCATGCTGAACTGCACTTACATCACTTTTCACTTTTTCCAGTTCTTGGCCATGCTTACCAGGCTTTTCTTCGCAGGACTCAATTCTGTTATCCAGATCGGCCCTTGTGTCTTTAATGCTGCTAATGGTGTTTCTGAGGTCATTTTTAAGGTCTATAAGGGTCTTAATAAGGCCAGTTTGCATTTCAATTAACTGACTGCTTTGGCCATTAATCTTATCCATAATGCATTGAAACATATTTTGAAAAGAGTATGTTTGCCTGTTTTGCTCAGAAATCCCAAAGCGTGTGTAGATCGGTTTCGCTTTCTTGGGCTGCCTCGTCTTCTGTGTGATTGACAGTTTCAAGGCTCCCCCACGCGTCATTTAGCAAGAGCGAGTCAGTGAGACCAAATTGATTACAGGCAGTATTTATTATTTCTTCAGCTCTGTTAGGCATCTCTTCAAACATCATCAGCTCAATGGACATTTTGACTTTCTGCTTGGGTAAGTTACACGGCTTAATTGATTATTATTATTATTTTTATTTTTTTTCAAATGGCTATATTTTAAAACTTGTTTTCTCAACAGGCTCAGAGTTGGGCGCAAGTGTAACCACACAGATTTCTTAAGTCTTGTACGGTATGATAATATTCTTAATAGTCCTTATTAAAAATAAACAAAAGACTTATTTTCCAATGCGGTTCTCTTTTATTAACAGGTTCATTTAGGTACAGTAGCGAGCAGTCAGGTCTAGCTAACTTTTACTTGTATCTGTACTTAAAAGTTTTTGTATAGATTTGTTCTTTATTTACTGTGTCCCTTGCCATTTTGTGTGTGCATTGGTAATCTTAAACTCTGACCACCTGACCAGAACCTGTGTTCTAAGGTTGTTTTAAACAAAGGATTCTGAGATTATATTCCGTTTGGTGTAATTTCTAAAATGTAATTTTGAAGTAGCCTGCTACTATATTAAGATCAATCCATTCCTTAGACTGTCTGTGTGGCCTAACTGTGAATCAGTTGAACTGTGTAATAACAAAGCAGCACTGTACATTCGTCTTTTTAATGAATGTGCTTTAATTGTAATCACCCCTGACATTTACACAACTGTAAAAAGCAGCTGCATTTGACCTGTTCAGCTGTGATAAATAGTTTTCCATTGTGTGCGTTATTCCCCAGTAATTTTTATATTACATTATATTTAATTGCAAATGTTTAGGGTTTCTTTTTGGTTTCTCCAGGGCAAAACGAGAAAACCTTTCTTGAACAGATTGGCATCTTGAATAAGTAGCCATCTGTTTAAAGTAGCCGCAAATGCTCAGGCCCTTTGGTGATCAGTTAATTCAGACCTCATTGTTTTTCTTTCTTTGTTTCTATCTTTCCATTATTGCATGTCAATTCAATGGTCCTTTCATTTTGCACTTAGTATAAGCATTTAAATACGTGGACGTTATTACGCTCTTACCTGCGAGTACACACAGCGTTTCAGTGCTAGACGGTTTGTTAAAGGTTGACATGTGACATCACACTGATGGCATTATGGCTTCAAAGTAACAATGCACATGTGCAAAGGCTCTGAAGTGCCAGTACTTCACCGAAAAGGCTTTTCTCACTAATCTAATGATTTCTATTATGTAAATAAAAGTGTTATCACGTGTGTTATCAATTCTGTTTCAACAGTATGAATATAATTGTCACATATTGTAATTAATGTATATGATTAAAAATATTAAACAATTACATTTTGTATTATGTTTAATTATATTGTAGCGACCCGGGCACCGTTGTGAGTCTGTTGGACTGGTATGTTGTCCCTTTTGTTTGTCTTGTATGTCTTGTCCTGTGTACATGTTGCGTGTATTGCAAGGGTGCCACCACGCCACTTAGAATGGGGAGAGGAGCAAGGGATGGACCCAGTTGGTCAGTCCAGGTGGAGTGGGCGGGAACGACGGGGGGGTATGAGTACCACCTGCGCGGGAGAGTGTGTGAGAGAGAGAGTGGAAGGTTTGAATGCTGATGGAACCGAGCAGTCAGAACTCCAGTGTGAAACAGTGAGTGCGAGTAGGCCTGTGAGAGACTGAGAGAGACTGAAGCCAGGGAACGAAGTATAGTGAGAGCCTGAGAGAGAACGGGAGAGTGGGGTCAGTGAGTGAAGGAAGGAGTTATTGGGTTTTATTGTTTTTGTGGCGTGGTCTTGGCCCAAACAGGGAATGTGTTAATTCTACCAATAAATTCTACCAATAAAATTGCAGCAATTGCAGACTAGGTTGCTTGCAGTGCATTATGGGTGCATATGCATTGTGTACCTATGTGCTCTTTTGGATTACTCATCACTCAGATGAATGAACTATCTCAACAGTGCTGACAGATCCCAAATCAGGCAGTACTGCATAAAATGCTATTACTTTGATTACTTTGTTGCTTGATTGATGAAAAGCCATTCAGTATGATAATGATGGTAGTAATATGATCCCAGAAGAGGCACTTAGGCAACTAAGTCATTAAGAAACTGAGAATGTTCCACTGAGCATTAATCTCGGCAAATGGTTCCCCATTTAGCTTTTCAGCACTGAAAGCTCAATTTTGTAAAAAAAAAGATGGTTTTAGTCAGAATACCAAGTTCATTTAGTAGTCTTATGCAGTTTTTTTTTCCCCATGCAGATTGCAAACATAAAGATTGCTCTACAGTACGTTTATTGAACCACCCATAAGGCACTTATGTGGACAATTGTCTCTGTGATATGTATCAGATTAGTGGCATGAAGAATTTGAGTATATATGGTATGAGGAATTTATTAAACTTACATTTTTTTTACATGTAAATATAGTTGTAGGTCATGCTGATAGAAGCTGTAATGTAGTATTTACAGCTATGACTGTCATTTTCAAAAAAGGCATTGACAACTCTAAAAGGAAAAATTCACCATAGCCTTCTTGAACCACACAATCCAAAGAACACAATGAGGTGTTGTGCCTCCTTCTGTTTTTCTGGTTTCTTTTGATCATTTTCATATTTTCTTACTTTTAATGTTCCTCATTCAGAAAACTGGTACCCACTGATTGTGTCTGTGCGTCTGTCTGTCTGTCCGTCTGTCACACTATACAAGATGAGCTTGATAATATTATAAAACTTCAATCAGTGCAAAAAATATGTGTTTATCTCATTACAGAATAACATCAATATCATTATTAATAATTTACAACATGTTTTTATCTGACTATGTATATTAAGTTGCCTAATATATTTATTATGATTTGCATCAAAGCTTTAGACTGGAACATAAATATGAGAATGTGAAGTCTTATATCTGTGAAGTTGCCTACGAATTCAAAATCAAAAGTATATTTGATTTAGTTTAATCTCGAGAAACATAATGAAGTCAGCTTCATCATCTTTTGGAAATCTCAATCCCAAAGGCTAAAAAGAAGGTGTTTCTATCCTTGGGCCAGGCCAGAACAAATCATGCTGAACACATTGTAGGATTCTATGAATGGATGCAATTTTCTCAGTAATAAGATTTTTATTGCTGATCAGGCTCTGCCATTTTTATAATCTGCCTAACAGCATTCATATAATGAAAATCAGTCAAGCACGGCTACGACAAATATTTAAGTAGAAATACATTAACTGTACTCCGATCCTAGCAGGAGACATAATATGGAAGATTTGAACTGAAAATGTCTGGTTTGGACCACAAAACCGCAAAATGCTCCTTTAAATTTGTGTGTGTGTGGGGGGGGGGTTAAACTGTAGATTATTTCAGAACAATTCATGTAATCTATATGAAATATTTAGAATACTGCCTTCTTTGTAGGTACAGACAGTGTGACATTTTCAAAATGTAGCTACATGTGAATAAGCAGGCTAGATATCCAGCCAGGCTTCAATGGAAACATTATTATGTGGGCAGTTTTCCACAACTTGCAGTTCTGTAGGCTGTCCTGCAGGCTGTTGCTATGTTGGAACTGTATTGGAAGCATACAGTATCAGATAATATAACAATTATTTACCAAGTATTTCAACTGATACTTAGTTTTATAAATGATATCCTTAATCACCATCAAATAACCATAGTACCTGGTCAGGTTCCCCTTTTTACTCTGATGAGAATTCTTTACTTCTGGAGTTCTTATTGCAATACCTAAAATATTGGGTAACTCTTTACTGGGTCTGCCCAATGTTAAATATCCTGCTGACAACCTAGCACTGTGAGAGACAGAGGAGAGTCAGAGGTTTAAAATGAGGTCTTATTTGTGTATTTCCGGTAGATGACCATGTTAGGAGATAGCTGTGAATGCAAGTGTTTTGCAATGTTACTGCTGTGCTATAAGACAGACGAACCTCGGTACAGTAAACAAACATTTTCACACAAAATCTTTACAAAATAAGAGAAATGGTGTCATCAAAAGCACAAGGCATTTTTTCCGATAAATATATATTTGTTTTTTGTGTTTGTGTATCAGGTGCCATGGTAGCTTGCAGTCTGGGATAAAGGTGTTCACAGTCTTGCACTCGTTATCATGCCCCTTTTAAACATGGACAAATCCTGGCCTTATATTTATAAGTACTTTTTTTCCAATCAAGTTGCCACATGCTACGAGTAAGGCAAGATGAGTGATATGCAAAAAAAGACACTGAGCTTGTGAGGAAAGCTGCAGTTGATAAGGGACGCAGTACTCTGAGTTATCAGTTGTTCTCAGAGAATTCATATGTCTTTCCTGCACATTAAACATATTGTTCAGCAGCAGAACATTTCAGATGAGTACGTTAACACAACTTGATAAGCACAGTCTAAAGAGCCCAGGTTGAAAATATCATTAAAATGTTAAGGTTGTTTGGTTTTAATTTGCCATGTTAGACTCTTATTGACATAGTTTGCTCACTTATCTTACAATTTAGTACTAAAGGTTTGGACATTCCTAAACAAGGCAATACATTCATCATTTTATACAAGGACGTTTTATCAAGTGAAAGAATAAATATATCATGCACTACATGGTGTAAGACATGTATACATGTTTCTCTGCCACAGTAATTGAGTTGTGTTGAATTTTATAAAAATTAAATGTCATAGGAATTAGAAATTATTCTATTGATCAGTATTTGCATTTTTTACATGCCAGAAAAGTTTGAGTTGGATACTCAAAAGCACCACTCTTTAAGCTCCACCGCATTTCAGATTACACAGTATAATTCCACAGTGTTCTGTGTTGACTTTGAGATGGACTCACGAGGAGCTGCACGAGGGATGTCACTGACCCAATCATGTCATCAACATGTTCCAAAACTTGCTTCTTTGCAAATAATCTGGATTTCTGTAGCATGTAAATTGCAGAATTGATTGCTCCTTAAAGCTTTGTTTGGCAGATCATTATAGTGTGGATGAAGCTTGTACAATACTTTCATGTGTAACTTAAAAATTGATTTCCCCATTTTGCTGACATATCCAAATGCTAAACAACGAGAACTGGATAGTCATTGGAAACTGGAAAACTGGAATGCTGTGTAGACCAATATTTTAAGAGAGCTGGGCTCTGGAAGTGAAGCAGTCATGCACGACTTTATAGATTGCTTAATTCATTCAGTTACCAGAGAGAGATCTAGCAATTAACTCAATGGGGTAAACTCTTAAACGTGCTGAAGAAATTGTGCTATATTGTTGTTAAGATTTTTTGTGTTGGTATACAGCCTTAATGACATTCAGATAACTGAGTTTCAGAAAACTATTTTGTTCTAAAAAATAAAATACTTGTTTCATTTTTCAAAACGCCCCTTTTTACAGCCACAACTACTGTCAATTTGCAGTAACACATACACAAATAGACAAGCAGACACAGGGTGGTGGGACTTTCAACTTGTTTTAATACTGAAAGAAACATATTTGACATAGGTTTTGACAAGACAAATGTTTCTTTTTGATTGTCTTCAATGTTTAAATGGGTATTGGGTCACTTATGCCTCAGAGTTTGGTGTGGTGTCCACCCCAACATGAGAAACTGTGAAAATGTCTAAATGGTCCCATTAGGAGAACTAATCATGTACTGGCATGCTGTCTTCCAATTTGAACAGCTATTTGTGAAGCAAGCTGCCCTGACTGACTCATTTAAAAAAAGAAAATTATTATGTTCAATTATTCACTTAATGTAATATGTCTTTTTGTCAGCTAATCAATAAAACATGGCAAAGAGATGGCTTTAAACCATATATTTTATAATTTTACCCTACAAGTCGCTATAAATAGACCTTCAGTTTTACAGCCCAGGAGTTAGTAATCCAACAGATGGATGTCTGTTTATCAGGCAGGATTCATTTAATGCTGCTAAGAAGCCATTTGCTGCATATAACAGTAGCACGCACTTACAGTAGCTGCCTATGGCTGTTGCTGTTACATGTTAACTAAAGTGTAATTGCATGGAACATGTGAAAATGATCTTGCTACCTCCTGTAATTACATAGTGATGACACCATGGAACAGACCATTTTTAATATTACACACTTATTCCAGCAGTAGTTACCATGTAAGAGCTTGAACCATATATGCTCATGTAATCCAAATGACTAGCAAACTAACTGGGAAAAAAATCATGAAACAGTAGCTTATCTCCAAACACAATACTAAAAGATTACATTTTAATTTTAAAAAACCACAAAAAACACAAAACAAAAAAAAAATCACACCTCTTCACAAGGTCTCAAGCAGGTTTTATCGGTGTGATTTGAAACCATTTTCAATATTAGCATCTCAGTAAGCTCCTTGGTTACATTGGCTCACTGAATATGAGTTAGTCCGTTTTCACTGCTGTGACTGAATCATTTACTATTTAAGGGTGTGGTAGGGCTCCAGTGTTGAAATGTGCTCATGGAGCACTGAGGTGCCTGCTACTAAGATGGAGACACAGGTGGGCTCCACTCAACATGATAAAATGAGAACATTTCTTAATGGTCCCATTAAGAGTAATTAGCATGTGCTGGTGTGCTGTCTTTCAACTTGAACAGATAATGGTGAATCACCTGACTGTCTGTGACAGAGAGTCAACAATCTCCCTCCCGACCTGTGAGGGTGTGGTACAACAGGAACAGTGTGCCCCGGACTGAATGGTTTGACAGTTCATTCCAGGGTCAGTTGGAAGTCGGCCATCCAGAAAGGGGGCGGAGCCACAATACCAGAAGTCATCGCCTTAATGCGGTAGGTGATGTGTCAGTCACGGATTGGAGGATAACTGATTGGACACACCACCGGAGGAGTGACTAAGAGTATTTCAGGGGATGTGGCCAAGCAATCTGTTCCTTTGTTATGGTTACAGACGGACCTGTAAAAGGAGTACAGAGATAAGATAACCATGAGTGCTGTATTTTGTTTATGTTTAGAACTGTTTATTTGTAATTATTAGACGGCTAAACACCCGGTCAAGCTGTCGCTGTCAAGCCAGCATTAAAACCCGGATTACAACTACTGCACCAAGTCACTAATCACTGTGTATTCACCACCAGCACGGGAGCACTGTGAAAGGACGTGGAGCTGTGCCTGGACATTGCCTTTGCTTATTATTGTTTCGGGATTGACATTGCTGTGTAGTTGCCAGCGCTATTATTGAACGGTGCAAAAGCATGAAAAATAAAAATAAAATAACTGTTTGCACCGTGAACTCTGTCTGTGTGTTATTGTTGGAGTGCTGCATCACCTCTACAGCTGCGCACTAGAAACCACTTTGCCACACTGTCCCATTAAGAAAAGGGAATTTAATTATCTTTAATTATTCACATCTCGTAATATGTCTATTTGTCTGCTAATCAATAAAACATGGCAAAGAGATGACTTTAATCCAGAGCCACATCTTAATAAACTTCGATTGTTCACTTCTCCAGCTGTCCATTTTGTGCCTGAAAATAAGACGCTTAATCTCAAGAGCTGTTACCCCATTATAAGTGAACTGCTTATCTCCCACTCAGGTTTCCATTACAACATCCCCCAGCCCTGAATGCACTTCTACCAGCATACAGTACAATTTGATCAACCCTCCTACAAGTTCAGCTTTTTGGGTCTCTCCATTGGCCCAGTTCTCATCAGATCTGGATTACCAGTGTTTCTCTACTCAGCTCCCCTCCAGTCCACATCCACTGTGTGGCTCATCTCTGTCCCTGCTCTATTTATCTCCTGTGCAGTAGCTGTTTAAAGCAATAAACCAGCTGACCGAGTCATATTGCTCTTCAAGCTGTCTAGACCACCTTTAATACTGTTTCTGGTATGTTTAGCCTGTCAGTTGGTTGGGTCAGCTCACATTCTGTTGCAGCTATTAAACCAATACACCAACAAAAACAAGCACAAAAGGGATTCAAATACAACTTCATATGCAGTTCTATCAGGATATGTTGTGTCATCAAGTGAACATTGTCCTGTGTGTACAGCAACTGAACTGAATATCTTATAGTAAGACAACCAGAATGTGTATTTAAGCTTTTATTTTGCAAAGCAATACCTCTATTTCTATCATCCTACCTCTATGGACTGTTGGTGATATACAGTTCTGGCATAGTATATTATTACATAACATTGCCACTTATTTTGGTACAAACTAGTTACTTATATAGGTAAAATACATACACTATATATTTTTCACAGTGAAACTGAATACAACGACAGGATTTAAATTGATCGACTTTAGTCCCTTAAAAATACCAGAATGCCTGCAGTCAACTGTCTTATAGATTCTTGTCGCTACTGTATCCCTTTGTATGACAGCAATGCTGTTCTGATGTGCCTGCTGACCCCTCAATGATAACTACACAGCATAGAAAAGCATGTGGGCACCAGCCAGTTATGCTGTTATACTGTAATCTAGAAATATAAAAGATGAAGGATATCTAAAGGGTTAATTAACTAAACAAGTTGCATTTCAGAATAATTATTCAGTCCTATAGTGTACTGAAGTGGAGACCCTAGGGCCAAGCCATTACTCATGTGCTGCACTGTTTTGTATTTTAATAGCCATTTTCACATTAATATGCTTTTTCTACAGGTTCACATGTAGCATTGCAAGTCATTGCACAGCAGGATTCAGTTCTGCTATCACGACATAATGTAAATTCAGTCATGCTATTTAATTTAGTTACTCACAGTAACAGCAGATGTGTTTATGTGGTTTATCACCATCTACTAATGTTCATTTTAAATAATTTTTTTGTGTAATAGATATTAAACCTGTACATGGAATTTCTATTTATTATGAGAATATTGAAAACCTAGTATGTGTCAAATACATTTACTTAGAAACTTACTTTCCTGCCTTTAACAATCCAGAGAATCCATGTTTGTCCGACATAAGGAGGTGTCGGGTTTAAAAACAATACAATAAAAGCACACACACATACATTTATAGCTCTCGATGCGACTTTATTTTAAACAGTCGCAACAATTGCGACTGTTTAAAACGTGCTTTCAAAATTTCTTAACAATTTGATGCAATTGTAAGTGTCGCAATTGTCGGCAGCTTTAGTACATCTCATTATAATATTTGTGAACCCTCATTTACACTATCTCCACCCCCTTTCTGCTAATTTATGCAGGAACGCCCATAATTACATATTCATCTAAGGTTGAACCGCAAAGAAAAACTGCTGCCGCAAAGCATTCCCTAAAAAGTCGCTAACAGCATTGCACATGTTTAGTACATTTCACCCTAGACTTCCAACTCGTTTGCAACAGGTTTGCGACTATTGCGACAGCCGCAACACTTTAGTACATCTACCCCTTAGTGCTTATTTATCCAATTCCACCTTGCAAGAAATGTGAATTAAATAATGAAACAAAAACAAACAAACAAACTTGAATCAGGGTTAGAGGGTCCCCGAGTGGCTCACCTGGCAAAAGCACAGCAGCGTGGTGTGCAGGGTGTCATGCAGCGCAAGTTCACGTCCTGGTTGCGCAGTGTCGCCGGTCATCACTGAGGATTCTGAAGGGAGCGTCGCACTGGCTGTGGCACTCCTGTGGGTTAGGTTACAGCGAACCCCGCCTGTCAGGCGCTCAATGAGCTCAGAGAGGACACCTGCAGGGCTGGCCTTGTCCTCCAGAGGCCGGGAGCTCACTGACATCCACTCTCGAGTTCCTGGGTGTAAAAGAGGAAGCTGGATTGGTCGTGGGAAGGGAGGATGCCCACTGAACCTTCAGATCTCCTGAGCTGTGTGGGGAGGAGAAAAAATAATTGGACATTCAAAATTGGGGATAAAATCGGGGGTAAAATAATTGTGCAAAAATGTAATCAGGGTTAGAGTCAAAAAGATTGAAATGTGCTTTCAACAGTATATGCGAACAGATCTCTTGCAATCTTATTCATTCTGTCAGTTTAAACTAATGAGCTAAGTAGCTGTTCAGAAGCAAGCAGATGTTATTTTTCTTTATGATGACAGGCTTAAAATAAACAAATATAAAGTTGTATTTCAGTTTTGCCAGCGTGCAAGAATTTAGATAGCTCACCCATCACATTCATATACACAAACATTTATTTTTCCTACACCCTCTGCATTTTTCAAGGTGACCAAATAAAAACCATCAGCAATGCATCAGTGCTTAATACTGTAACCAGTGCTATTGTATATATATATATATATATATATATATATATATATATATATATATATATATATATATATAATTTGCTTTAGTATACCATATATTAAGTTTGGGACATCCTTCCATCAGTAAGAGATGACATTTGGAGATAATAAAAGAAAAAAAACCCCAGTAGAAATCACATTGTTAATCACAGGAGAGTTTATCATTAAAACAATAGAGGCATTGAGTCTCCACGTCTTTTCTGGTCACTTATAAAAAATATTTTATCATACCATGGTGATTCTGCTTAGATAATTTGTGTACAATTATTATGAAAACCATCATCTCTATTAATGCATGTGAACCTCTTTAGTATTTCATTAATGTCTGTTAGAAATAATTAAACTAAGCAAATAAGTTGCTTGACTTAGCAATGAGTAATTCATGGACAGCTAATGACTTTTGGTTTGGGGTATTTTAGTAGCAACAAACTCAAGGATAGATATAACTGCCCAGAACAAGATTAACTGCATACTTCACCAGAGGCATGTTGGAAATTAATTAAATCATCAAGAAACCATGGATCATTCTAAGAAATCATAACTTTGAGTCTATTTCAAGAATTTCCACTAATAAGCTCTACAGCTGCCAGAAATGTGATTACTTGGTAAGACAGGCACACCAGTATTAGACATGGGCAGGGAGGGTATTTGTATGGCTGATGATCCTATAAATGCTTCATTTCCATCAAGAGCTTCAACATTTAGGGGTACTGTAATTAGATGTCAGCACATAGAATGTTTGGAATTCATATTCTAAAAATGTAAATGGAATATCCATCCATACTTTTCCGGTAGTTACATTCCATTAAATTCATAAATATGTAAAAGACCCATCAATCTGTTATGCGTTATCTAACTTTAGAAGACTCTTTAGTATTGAGAACAGCAGAGTTTAGACCAAGAAAGAAAATGGATGTGCACTCTTATAGGATGTCTTTAAAAAAGACAGACACAGGACCTCAAATTGTCACTTGTGCAGGCATAATTTGTTAAGCGGGGTATTAGTAGGACTTATTTCCACTAGTCTGCAATGTAAGCAAATGTATACTGTCATGTGACATGCTATGCGTGCCACTAGACCTATTTAGGCACAGCCACAAAAAAAGTATGCAAGAGAATGACAATATGTGAGAGATGTGTGCAAGTATTCTGCAGCAACAATGGGAGAGCAAAAAGATGTCAGTAACTTCACAATGAGGCTTGATAGTGGACTCTCATGAAACAGTTCTCAATGCAGTGGCTACAGTCTCCCAGGTGTTGCTGAAATCGACAACGTTTGATAAAAACCACCACTGCAAGCAGTTCATGATGGATTAAGCCTACAGATGTACAACATATTATGACAAGCAATAGATGTTCTACAGTGGCCCATAGGGGTATGCCGACACTTGTATTTTCTGAGTAATTACCTTTAAGAAATTTGAAGTTGTTAGGTATTACTCAGCATAAAGCAATGCAGTCCTTTGGTTTCCCTGGCTTGCACAATTATTGAGTATCAATCAATACCAATCTGACAGTGTTATTAATAAATAACCTGTGGTGATCAAGCTAACTAAAACTCATTTATATTTTATAAGCGTCTAATTGTCTAACCTTTCTTTAATCCTTTTGATAGGATTTTTTTTTTTTTACTTTCCTTAGAAATGTGTAATCTCTGCAGTGAATTGTGGGATTGTATCCTAGGCAAGGTGTTATCTCTAATTAAACATATCCCAGCTTCCACAGTGGTAGCTCGCTTTCCATTTAAGGAATGGCCACATTTACTTAACAAAACATTTGCATTTGCTAGTTTTGCAACATATTTTCATTGTCAGTTTTTAGTCTCAGTATGGCAGTATGGCAGTAAAAATATCAGCGCGCAGGATGAGAGGAAAATTCACTTTCAATCAGCATTTAAAACACGTAAATTAATTGCCATTGATTGGTACTAAATTGTAAAAGTGAGGGAAGGGCAGCTTTTCTTTTTTTTAAATCAACACATTAATAAATAGGTGCTTATTTAATACCTGCCAACAAATCCAGAAAATATGATTATTGGCACACCCCTAGTAGCCCATATCTCAGAAACCTTAAAGACAAACTATTTCCACTCACACTATGCGGCAGGGATCTTAAGGTAATTCTCACATGTTTCTGCCCATTCATTCCATTTATGTTTCTTTAAAAAATATATATTTTTTTATTTTTATTTTTTTTCTACATAGTTGCTATAGAAATTGGAGTGGGATTGTTCTTGGCTTAACAGCAAAGAAACATATTTGTAAGCAAAAGGGTTAAAGTATGATGAAGTGCTTTTTAAAGAATGGGGTCAGGTATTATTTAGTTTGTCATTCTTGCAGAACAGTTAGAATATATTTGGCCTTTCTCCAGTATCTATTCAAGCTCTCATTAATCTTAGATTCCGGGATGTAACCCATGGGTGATGGCTTGTCGAGACCTTGGCAGATTTTAGCAGAGCATGCTTCTTACAAATACTCTTTAATTCAAGTATCAACAAACAAAGTGCTGATCCAGCATCTTGAATTAATCCCATCCTGGCATAGTTGACCCTCCGGTGAACCTCCAAGTAAATAATCAAGGACAAAGTTATTGTACAGTCTTTTATGATCTCTTCTTGGAGTTCTTCCAGAGATAGAAACACAGCACACATTTGGTGAACACAATTGGTAGTTGTTCTGTGATCACTGGCAAAAGGGGCTTTTGAGGCAGATTTTTAGGTGCCATTAACATACTCGGATTAGACGAATTTCCTGACGCTACAAATTTTCGACATGGTCCCGGCCAAATTTAGCAGTCACTTATTGTAAATTACCTCTTATAATACAAATTCACTTAATACAAATTACCTGTTAATGTGAATTATTTTGGAACCCACCCAGGGAAGAAAAAAAACTGAATAAAACGAACAGTTCGAACAGATGCGTTTAAAGGATATTGGGAAATGTATTAACTTGCATCCAGATTAGTGTCTCTATAGTGTATTTTAATGCTGTTTTGGGACTACAGATCTTATGATGCATTTCGAGTTGCCATAGAGCTCACACATCATTTTCTCGCAGACAAAAGTGGAGGCGTTGAAAGCAGTGGATAATGCACCACATATAAGAAAAGAAAGATGTTGCTGCAGATTTCAACATTACCACGAACACTTTCTACTTTCTACTTTGTGGAAAAACAGTATACAATAATGCAGGTCTATGAACAGCAAGCTGTTGATGCAAGTCCTCAGTGTTTCCAATTTGCTCAATACCTGATGTTGAGGATGCCTCTAGTAGT
Organism: Acipenser ruthenus; assembly: GCF_902713425.1. Lineage (NCBI taxonomy): Eukaryota > Metazoa > Chordata > Actinopteri > Acipenseriformes > Acipenseridae > Acipenser > Acipenser ruthenus. The sequence goes on from NC_081194.1 coordinate 15,568,563, forward strand.
TAGAAAAATGTCCTTGATTAGAATGGGAAATGCAGATTGCAAGGGCAGTTCATTTGCAATGTATACTTTTTAAAAGTTCACTTCCAATGGTATTTTCAATAAAATGCCCAATACTTTTAAATGTATAATACTTTTTTATTATTCTGTAATTGACATTTTATTTCAGTGTTACTGTAACTTCAGTAAAAACTGCCAGTATGCTTAGTCCCCTGATAATACGATTTTTTCCATATTAAATGAGAATTGACTGTTTTACTAAGACATGTGTTTCATACAAGCTGTAGAATGTCTTGTAGCATTGTACAAGCATCATTGTCCTAGATAGGATGCAACAGGAAATATAGCCTTAAGGTATTGCTGCAGGTAAGTCCAGGGCTACAAACACATGCTGACCTTTACAAATCTGTACATTTTCTGTCGAAAACCACTTTGCCATATTATTCCTACGAAAAACACACATTTTAAGCACATAAAAAGGCACATTTTCTGAGAGAAATAGAACCACTGAGGTATAAATCTAGAAAGAAAAATGTAATTGTATGAAGGAGCAGTTCAATGATTTATTTATAATTCGAAATTGTATGGTACCTTCCTGCTTTGAGACCCAAGACTATCTTTGAGACTATCATTATGTATAAATACATTCCTATTTTTACCACACTTACTCACACAGTGCTGTGTACAATGTCACTTGCAACCATCCCTCCAAAATAGAACACACTGACCTTATGTCTATGTATTCCACTAGTTAACATGTAAAAGCATACATAGGGCTTCTGATTTTCAGTGCTTTACCACAACTTTTCTACTCTCCTTTAAGAATTCAATTGATACCTTTTAAGCCATTCGTGTATCTCAATCACAACTGAGAAATGTGTTAGTAGTGAAATTGATTTAATTTATGGGTTTTCTTCTTTGAAACAACTAAATTGTTTTTTAAATTGGCCAAGCCTTAATTTCTGATTAACAAGCAGAACGTACAAATGAGATCGCAGCATGTTAATAAGCGACTAATCTTTATTAAAGCTATAATGAAAAATAAAGTATTTTATGCTGGGACACACTTTATTACAATCGTTCTGCATGACTGTATTTACATTAATAAAGAGGAGTCGCTTCTGCTTGGAAATGAAAAAGCAAAACTTACGTTTTAAAGCCCATTTAGTTCTTTCATAGAAAAACCCCGTAAATTAATTAAATTTTACTATTAACATGATTGTGATTGAGATACATGAAAGGCTTAACAGCTGTCAATTACATTTTTAAAGGAGAGTGGTGCTCCGGCGCCCTCGGTGCCTCGGCACTGCAGAGTCAGATGCTCTCGGTGCTCGTTGCCCCTCGATGCTTTGGAGCCCTCGGGGCCTCAGAGCCTCGATGCGCACAGTGCTTCGGCGCTCTTGGTGCATTGGTACTCCATTATTTAGACACTCCTCTGTGCTTCGGCAGCTTTCGGAGCCTCATAGCCTCGGTGCACTCACGCCCTTCGGTGCTTCAGCGCCTCGGTGCCTCAGAGCCTTGTTGCACTCAGAGACCTCGATGCTCCTGCATCCTCAGTGCCTGAGTGCTCCAGTGTTTAGAAGCCCTTGCTGCTTCGGCACCTTGGTGCCTCATAGCCTCGGTGCCCTCGCTCCTTCGGCGCCTCGATGCTCTACTGATTAACACCCCGCGGTGCTTCACACCCTCTGGCCTCAAGGCCTCAGACGCCCAATACCTTTGGTACCTTTGTTGCCTTGATGCTCCGGTGTTAGACGTACTTGGTGATTGGCGCCCTCAAGACCCAGAGCCCCAGTGTCTCCATTTCTGGATGCCCTCAGTGCTTGGGCAACCGATATTTTTGCTCACTTGTGCCTCAGTACTTGACACCTCGTGCACGTGGTGTGACCCTGATGGCAAGCAAGCCAAAGTTTCATGCTTGCACGTCCTGTGGAGGGAAGCTTCCTCCAGAGGACAGGCACCTCTTCTGTGTCCGGTGCCTGGGCATGCAGCACACCTCCTCTGCCTTGGCTTTTTGCGAGATCTGTGCAGCGTTCCAGCCTCGGGTTCTATGCAGCAGACTGCATGAACCGATGGCTTCGGAGCTGCGCCTAGTTTCAAGCACGCTGCTCCAGATTTCCGGCTTCCAAGGCCAGGCCCTGGGCTGGAGCCTGGCAAGCCTTGTAGTGGCTCGCAGGCAGCTTGGTGGCCCAAGCGAACATCCCTGATGCGGACAAATTGGCCTTACTGGATGCACCGATCACTCCCGGCTATACCTTTGGGCCAGCCGTTGAGGAGATATTACAATGCTCCCACCAAGAACTTGACGTGTCTCGGCAGGTAGCCTCGATGCTCCCTTCCCGGGCTCCAGTGTGAGACAGAGTGAGACGCTGACGTCCACCCGTGACTCGGACGGTCCTGATCCCCACTGCCTCGCATGGCGACCTGAGGCATCGCCTTCAGGCTTCTGCGGCAGCTAATACCCGGGCCCACCTGCAAGAACGGGGGGCGCCGGACGTGGTGCCCCAACGCAACAGCGCTCCCGGAGGCAGTTCCAACGCCATCCCAGGCAACACCCGCAGCAGGCTCCTCCACAGCCTCAGCAGCCCAATCTGGGCCCTGAAGGGAGGGTCTGAGGCCACAAGCCTTTCACACAACACCAGCTGCAATATTGGCTCAATTGCACCTGGAACACTTGGGTGCTTGCCACTGTACACACTCGTTATGCACTTCAGTTCCGTGCTGGTCCTCCTCCCTTTCGAGGGATCACGGTTACATTCGTGAGCAACCCTCTCCAGGTCTCGGCCCTCAAGCAAGAAATAGCCGCATGAGGCAGGATTTTCAAAATCCGGTATTATTGTATCGAACTTGTGGTATAGTGACAAGAGCAAGTGATTTTCAAACTAAATGTGTTAATTAAATCAATCCGTTAATGCTTTGAAATTGAGTCAGTGAGGTCGTAGGTCACTTACATCACTTACATCAGATCAAGAAAACTGAATGGAAGCATAATTCGCTGTTATGAAAACTACTAGCGTACAGCGAGACGGCTCTCTCACCTGTGAGCAGGAGCCAAATGGAAATGTAAAATAATGGGAATATCTATTTTGTGTAGAATTTGTAAACTTAATTTAAAATTGTGCATTTTGTCATGAAGAATGTCCATTTGTTTAAATAACTTCACATATACAATGCTGATTTATGATTATCTGGCGAGTGGGTAAAAATCGGAAGGCACAGATTATAAAAATGTCTATATTGGTTGGAATTTATTTTCTTATGTATGTATTTTAGTATGTACGATTATAGGATATAAATAAATACATTTGAGGTGTCATTTCTAGCCTTGCTACTTTTCGATATTAATTGGTAAAGCTCGTTAAACGTCGAATTCCCATTCGACAGAAATACATTTATATACGATAAACGTTGGTAAAACCACTTGCTAGTTTTTATTTTCTTACCAAAAATAATCATTTAGAAATCCTCTCTAGTTTGTGTAGTTTTTATAGTTGCTGTCTGTCCCGTCTCTGTTCCGCTCTGAATGGCTGGGGGTCGCTGTCAGTCATCTCAGTGGTCCGTTAGTACTTTAGTTTCATCCTGTTCTGACAGATCTCGTTGACTGAAGCAGTGCCAGAATGCTCACAATTGTTTAAATGACTGTCAATCATCAAGACCTGCACCGACTATGCACTCATTTGCCAGCTACAGCGCCTGTTATTCTAAGAGCCTACTTTGAAATTAGCGGTTTAAGGTGTATATAAGCTTTTGCTTTAGGTATACGGTGACAGTTACTAGTTTGATTTGAAAATGGGGCGCAAGAGAAAAACACTTAATGAATATTGTGCACAATACCCTGAACGATGGCTGAAGTCTTCCTGGCAGGATGAAGCGAGCCTGTCTGCCTTGCCTTCCAGTGACTCTGAGTCCATCTCTGCTGAAGCAGGAGAGGGGTGGAGCTCAGACTCCGAATAGTAAGTGCAAGTTAGTTCTGTTCAACTATCAAATGTTTTGTTCTATGCATATTATTTTTACTCGTAAACGTATGCTATAAAAGTCTGTGTAATACACTTTTATATACTGCGTTTTCTACGGTTTATTTGAGACCATTTTTTAATTTGTGTAGGACCTTTATCTTTACAAGGTATAGCTCCGCTGTGACCAAACGTTATTTCAATTAGAATGTTGGTAACCAAACATTATTTCAATTAGAATGTTGGTAACCATGGTTTTGTTGCATGTTGAATATGATAAAGGGGTTTCGCTGAATGAGATGTTTTTCAATGGCATAAAGGTTGACTTCACCCATTCTCTGCTTGAATTGAAAAATAAAGATCTAAAAAAAATGGTAAATTATTTCTAAAATAAACATTGATATTAATCATCGATTTGGCAAAAAAGTTCAAATCAAATAGTAGCAAGCCTAGTCATTTATGTTTGTAGTTGTTAGTTATTATACATGTATACCATGTATGTAATACTTCATTATACATGTATTAAGCTTTTAAAATTATGACAGAACTCCCCAACCCAATACACAATTTGTTTATAATTAATTGTTCGGTGAATTCCTCTAATCATGCATTTTCTCTGGCACTGTTTGGTCACCTCAATGATAAATAAACTCAACATGATTAGAAGTAGCCACCGAACACTTACAGTATTATAAGAAGATGTTATAATATGTGCATACTGACGTGTGAAGGTAAGAGTGTATACATGTCCTCTCACTGGATTGTGGACACAGTTTCAACTGCATATACTAGAGGTATTCAATTACATTCACTGGAGGGCCAGATAAGGCAATGTCCAAATCTTGGCGGGCCACAGGGCTCTCATGGTGTGCGTATGGGGGGGGGGGGGGGGGGGGGGTAACCACTTACAATGATACAATTTATGATTGTCATTTAATAATACAAAGATACAAAGCAAATATGTATCACTGTAATGCTCTTAAAACTGCATGCTAGTACTGTAATCTTAATTTTATTAAAACTATTATATTAAAATGGGTGGGGGGGGGGCTACACCCCACTTTGTGCGGGCATGCATAAAATACATTCAAATAATTCAGTGTCAGAAGTGGAAAAGGATGAACAGCAAGCAGTTAAACAGCAACCTTCAAGAAAGCTACAAGCTACAGGAGAGGAGTCATTATCTGAAGAAGTGAAATAATATTAATAAACTGCAAAAAAATATTCAATGTTAGGTCATGAAGTGTACTGACGTGAATGGGAATGAATGTGCATACGGAGTGTGTGGCTAAACCAAATTTTATTGATTGAAGGTAGCCTACATACAGAGTGCTGTAAAAAAGGAAGGAGAAGGGTTATTACCCGATAAAGTGCAGTGATCATTTGTTCCTGTGTTATGGTGTGTTGTCAATAAATATCACTTGTTTAGGGGACACAAATACCCTGTAGATAGTGGCGACCTTCCAACTGTGTATATCTGCATTTGTAATAAAGGACAACTACTTTTACAAAAACCTGCCTACTTCTTCCCGAAAGAAACCATAATAAAAAATAAAAAAAATACAAAAGCATGACCCCAGGACAGAATTCATCACTGCTGTGCACTACGTTCTGTGCAGGTGCATGTCTTTGTGATCGGTGTAGTTTGTGTCATTTAAATTTCTTTGACGATCTCAGACAATAATCCACAGTGTGATTTACCACTAGAAATGCTAGTTTTAAGTGGTCATTTTTGTTTTAGTGACTGTGAACAAGTAGCTTTCTAATATATTAAATATTTCCTTTTTAGAGGTTAGTAAATATAACTTGAATATTATTATTATATTTAGAATTGTTGTTTTTGTGTGTTTTTCCCTGACGTTTTATTCCCCTTTAAGAATTTGATTGATCCCTGCTAGCCATTTAGTAGTAAAATGGGTTTAATGTATGTGTTTTGGTGCATATAGAATGAAGAAACTGCATGGAAATGAGTGTGCAACATTTTAATAAGTGATTAATCTATAATTTAAAAAAGAATAAACGCAGGACACACTTTAATACAATCACTATTCATAATTGTATTAACATTAATACAGACCAGTCATTTATTAAAATGTTGTGCTCTCATTTTAACGTTCTTCATTCTGCGTTTAATGAGAAAGTAAAGACTTGGACGATTTAAAAGCCTGTTTAGTTGTTTCACATTAAAACCCCATAAATTAAAGTGATTTTCCCGCAAAACATAATTAAAAACAGCCAAATTTTGCGGAAAAACCACCCAGTTGGCAGCACTACAGCTGACATCTGACGGGTCAGACGGAAGGCCGTTGCAGGTTGGATTTGGCCAGCGGGATGCCAATTGAAGAACACTGGCATATACTAGTGCTGGCCTGCCCCCACCTGGGCGGGTGATGGTGAACTCTACCTGAGGAATGGCTACATCAAGGGCTGTCTTTAGAGGAGTCTCATTGTCCGACACATGTACTGTGGCTAGCTAAGTCGCATCGGTCGCCTTCACGAGTTCGATGATAAAGAGGAAGTGGGCACCGAGGCGGGACTGAGGATGTCACTCCCCGGAGGGACCCATCGGCAGCTCTGATATAAAATGCTCAGTGAATACCTGACCTGTGGCAGGCATATCCCAAAAGTATTGTTGGTGGTCATCTTCTCTTTCAGAGAACCAGGGTTACACCCGTAACCTAACATTCATTATGCTTTATTTAACTAGCACAGTTTAATTACATAAAAGCAGCATGATGGCAAGGGACATAACCGATTGGGAGCTGCTTGTGCGGGACAGCAATCAGCCATGCAGCAGTAAAGGGGGCTCTGTCAATCAGCAACATTAATTAATAAGTAAAATGTAATAGCCAGTATGCATGCAAACATACATTATTCAAGGTAATCCATCAAAAATCGTAGGCGCTCTGAATGAATCTGGTTGGAGCATGTTACTTCGAAAATTATTCACCAGTGAATTGCAGTCTCATGAGGTAACAAGGCCATGCCCCTAAAGTTTTTCAGTTTACAGAGAATTGAATGCATTATGGCACAACGTTATGCTTACCATATACAAAATGTATACTATACAGCACTTGTACAATAGTCTTCCTCTAATCTGAATCATGGTACTCTGAACTGAGGTACTGTATAGTCTGAACCCTACTATCATAATACACGTTATGCTAAATACAGCTGAATGTCTATACAAGTAAATGTACGTTTTTTTGCTTTCCCTTGTTGGGAGAAGGCTATAGGATTTAAGTCATGAAACCGAATGGCAAAATCAAAACTTTACAAGGTCATTTTAAATTGACAGAATTTGTTCTATGAATCTTGAGAAACACATAACAGTCTAAAAATGTTACATGCATACAAAACTTAATTTAATCTCCAAAAACAGATTTCTATGGTGCACATAGATGGAATATTGTCTGAATGCTACACCAAAAAAAGAACAGAAAATGAATAGTGGATATCCAGGAGCTTCAAATCCCAGTCCACAAGGACACAACCTTTAGTATGCCTCTTTCTTTACATTTAGATAAAATCATTTTACAAACATACATTTTGATGAGCTTGAATGGACTCCTAGCATCCTAGTTCCAGAAATCTATATGCAAACATATGTGTGTACAAAATAGCACAGTGGTGGGTAAATATTAGTACAAGCATTGCTTCACTCATGAAGCAGTTCTGCCACAAGGAATTCCTAACTCAAACCCACGATACTTTACTTTTGACAGAGGTTGGTTAGAAAGAAAGTAAACTAACCAACTACAAATAAACCAGGGTTTTTATTTGGCTACCATATTAACTGGTTTTGTATTATTGAAGGAATCAAAACTCACTTTTCATTAGCAGAAGAGAAATATCATGCATAATTCCATTCATTAGGGAGACGCTAAGAAACTGTTTTTTATTCACAGCACACACTTTGAGAATGAAATCAGAATCCCAACAAGATACATGCGTTTTTACTTCAATTGCAGATGAATTAAACTTACAAATGAAGCCATCAGTGGGAGACTGTATCATCTCGAGATATCAAAGGCTTGCTACATGATCGGCATAGAACTGATGTTCTTCGTGTCAAGGCATCAAACCAGCCAAGCCCTATAAACATAAGTGGGACTTGCAGTGATGGCTTAAAATAGCGTTTATTGTTATTCTTTGTCAAAATTCATTGTACAGCAAAATACACTAAAACCAATAATTCTCATATATGGCACCTCAAAACCATACAAAACCAAAAGAAATGTCATGAAATTAGAGTCATCAATTTGAAACAAAACACATAATGGCCCGAATGACTGAGATACCATTTTTTTTTTGTTTCCAACCAAACAAAATTAAGTACAGCTGTAGCCTCTTGTGTGGGTTATAAAACAATACTCTCCAATAAAATTTTCTATCCAGCTTATGTCCATGGTACAGATTACGCACTTTTGCAGCTAACAGGAAAATGTCTGTGTTGAAAAGCAGGTAAAGAAGATCCATTATAAACTTGACTGTTGAATATACTGTAATTTATGTTAGATTTTACAAGACTTAAAGGGTAAATATAAACATAAGAGATACCAGGATTTAGGATTCCCTTTGAACAGCACAATAGAACGCTGCCACAAAGACGGCAGTTGAAAATGGGCCAGTGTGGGTGCAGTTAAAAACAAAAACAAGCTGAGGAAGTGTAACAGGGCGAGGTGCCCTGTACATTGTTTTGTTTATTTTATTTTCGAGTGGGGTCCCCCTCTGCCCGTGTTTATTTTGTATTATTATTAGTATTATTATTATGTATGTATATGACGGCGAGCGCCGTATGTTTTTGTTTTGTTAGTGACGGCGTAGCCATTTTTGTTATTTAGTAGCTTGGATGGGAAGACCCATCCATATTGTAATTAATAAACTCGTGCAGATTGTGGCCGAGGGGTAATAGAATAATTAATTGCATGCTAGTTAAACCCCTCGGCCACGATATAAAAAACCTGCAGCACTCTCAGTTCGGGGTGGGAGTTCAGAGGAGGAACGAGAACGGAGGAGTGGAGAAAATAAGAATTAAAATAGGACCAGTGAAGGCAATCTGCCCAGCCTGACCTATATGGTTTATTTATTATTTAGTGTGCGAGATTTGTTTTGTGTTAATCCTTTTATTTTGCTCTGTGAGCGCGTGTGTTTTTTGTTTAAATATTTCATTTATATTTTTGTTTTGCAAATAAAAACGGCAGCCAGCCGATTCTTTTGAACTACAGTACTTCCCTCGGTGTCAGTGTTTTTACGTTCCTGCTTCTGTCTGACGTCACCGACTCAGTCAACCTGTCACAGGAAGTCAATTCAACTTTTAACCTTCTATGAAGTGAATCAAGATTTCCCTTTGCCAAACTACCTTTGCCAAAGTGAAATGTCCTGCAACGTTAACATTAGTTAATATTCGGCTCCAAAAAAGATGCTCCCACTCGGTGAGAAAATACCAAGACTATCTGACATTTCTTCTTTGTTTTTCTCCTGGGTGACTGCAGGGTTATTTGCAAAGAAAGGTTTTCTTTCAGGCTACTGAAAGCTGAATAATCAGTTTTCAATCGATCATGCTGGGAATGATTAGAGACAACCTGAAAGATCATCGTTGAAGACATTTGCATTGTTGAAAGCTTAAGCCTTAGCTTAAGTTACTTGTTTCAAATAATTGGCTCATGTAAAAGTCTGCTCTGGCATTAGAGAGTAATTAGAGATCAGCTGGATAAACAAACTGCCACTTGATATCGATATTGTACATTAATTTTATTCTCTGTAAACAGTATACTTGTATAAGTCTGCGTCCGCTTTAATTATCAAACCAATAAACACTCCCTGTCAGTACGAATTAGCATCACACCTGAAACTTGAAACGTTCTTTTTCCTGTGTTCATGCTCATTCGCAACCCATCACCTCCCCCCTCTCTATCCATAACTTATTTTCAAAAACAAAAATGTGTCTAAGTTTTCTGCTTCAATGGCCAGACATGGTCTCCTCAGCCAGATATTTTAAATAAAAAAAATATATATATATAAGCCCTATAATTGGAACTTGTATAGAACCACAGCTTCTGTGCTCCAGAAGGTTACCCATTCGGTTCACATTTGTTTGTCTGGTTCAGCACTATGGAGAGCAGTCATGTTTGTAGAGTTTCAATACCACTTACTGGATATCCGATGAGAACATTGCTCAAGTAAAAGGCAAGCTACTCTGGAGCAGACTGCATGTTAGCTGAAAGAGGAGAGGCTAAATAGGGAGCTATTAATGAGGTAATTGGCTTTCTGGAACAAGAACCTCCCCATTAAAAACACAAAAAAGAGAAAGTGCCCCCCCCCCCCTATACAAGACATATGAATTCATATTGTATCACTATATCTATGGGGAATCCACTAGCCATCTGTACTTCTTTGAAACTGTATTCATCCACAACTTCCAAAACTCAACCAACTAAATTCTAAGGTAACTCTCATAAGAAACTAACTTGCCTTTTGCTCGCTGTATAAAGTTAGCCTGAAACGCACTTGAGGTTTGATTGGTCTACATTAACACAGTCATTAAGGCCAACCAGTATTTCACCATTGGTTCTCTCACCATGATGCAAAAGCAGAAATCTTGCTTATTATTATTATTATTATTATTATTATTATTATTATTATTATTATTATTATTATTATTTGTTTGTTTGTTTGTTTGTTTGTTTGTTTGTTTGTTTTTTATATTAAAACAGCTTTGCTTTGGGTTTGTAGTGGATGAATGTTTACTCTTCTGTAATTTCTGTACCATGAATATACAGTAGTTTGTCCGAAATGAAAAAATGAATGGTTGGAAAATGCATGTTTTATTAATTGATTAGCAGGATATAATGCTGCTTATGCACAATAACCAGAATACAATGTTTTTGTTATGTTTTGTTTGTTATTTGCATCCTAATCTCTGTTGTGTTTCAATCTGTTTTATTTCAGCATGAATCTATCTGCAGCAGACCAGCAAATAAAGCCAGTCACTGATATTTCTACTGTACCCTTTTGACTTTATAACCAAGCATTCTGTTCCCTTTTTCATTTCTTCGATGAGCCTATTACTCATGTTGACCTGTTCTAGTTCTATACCACCTATTTGGTATTTGAATCCTACATGTTTGTGACTGCTGTGTAGCACTTTATATTTATGTTAGGAGGCTGTGTGGTCCAGTGGTTAAAGAAAAGGGCTTGTAACCAGGAGGTCCCCGGTTCAAATCCCGGCTCAGCCACTGACTCATTGTGTGACCCTGAGCAAGTCACTTAACCTCCTTGTGCTCCGTCTTTCATAATTGTAAGTGACTCTGCAGCTGATGCATAGTTCATACACTCTAGTCTCTGTAAGTCGCCTTGGATAAAGGCGTCTGCTAAATAAACAAATAATAATATGTTAACATTAAATTGAATTTGACATGTTTCTGCCAAACACTGGGGAAGGGCAGAGATACAGTTAATTTCTAGTCCTGTCTGCCATTGTAACAAGAGTATGCTGTAAGAATGGTCTTTTGTTATAGTGCCTGGGGGCGTAGATTGGAAGCTAACCAGCATGCTGTTTATTAAAGCCCATGCAAATTGTCCAACAAATGGCAAAATCAGGAATTTATAATTGGAAGGTAGATTTTCACAATATCTAGATATGCCTTTAAAGGAAATATAGCTTTATTTTCTATTAGTTTCCACATATATTAGTAAACTCTTAAATTAATAAGCATCTTACAGTATATACTGTAAAATAACCTTGCTTTAAACACACTCATTTTGAGATTTTACAAAACACTAAGAAATGTGATTGAACTCCACAATATGAATACATACCCAACACTGTGTTACCTAAACATAACAAAATAATAATAATAACTTGAATAATATCATGCAAAACCCTTTGTTTGAATACAGCCATAAATAGGTTGTGGAATAATTATTGTAATTTTTGTTTGATTTGATTGAATCCTAAGTGGGTAAATAGGAAAATGTATTTTAAAATATGCTTAGCAGGAAAATAGGTTTATTTATAATTTAAAATAAGCCTGGTAGGATCAAATATTTATCACATAAAAAAATCTATCTAATATTAATTAACTTGGCCTTACCCAAAAGCAGAATATTCTCTGTGCCATAAAAAGTAAATAAAACAAAAAGTTGTATAAAAATGCAGTTGTTTGAAGGGGATTAGTATAATAAAAATTGATGCAAATGTGAATATTTTATTTTGTCCCTAATTCTGCACATGAAGGAGACAAATGTGTATTAACTAAAATAAACACTGAATGAATTATTGAGTGTGCTGTCTCTATTAAAAGCGTGGTTTTAGTGTTGGAATTGTATTCTGTTAAAACATATTGCTGATGTGTGCATATGAATGTATGTATGTGTAACAGTATGGAAGGCCATCCGGGTCAAAAACACATTATTTACTGCATATTTCAAATATTTAGTACATGTATTGATTTGGACCATTCAGAATACATAAAATAGTACGTGTTCTAAATAAATGTAAATAAACTATGCATTTTCTACATAGGGGCTGGTCATTCTACAGTGGTACCTACATAGGGTATGGTTATTTTACAGTCATGCAGCGTAATTAAAAGAGTAACCATCACCTTCGGGATAGCATCATTTTAATTTCAGATATGAAATACGCTTAAAGAAAAATCAAGAATTAGGAAAATTGCAAACCATGGTGGCGATTTTCTACTACGGTGCAAATATAGATTTGCTGAGTGCTGCCGACCGTGTGTCATGAATGGCTGTGTGGTGACGTCACAGACCAGGAAGTATAGACAGACACAGTACTGCGGGTGAAGCTCTGAGCGTGTATTTATTAATCAAATCGGAACAAAAACACTTTAAAATAACAAAAAAGCACAATGGCCAAAACAAATAAACCTATACAAGCAAGTATTGTGCTGGTCTATCCCCAGCACGAATAACAATTGTTTACCTTCATCACAGATCTCTCTCTCTCTCACTCCTTTTATATCCCTCTTCCCCACTATGAGTGGCTGATGCATTATTATATAAGTGGCCATCTCCAAACTGGTAATCACTTAATCAATTTGGAGATGGCCACATTATGCACAAGTTTAGATGGATGGGGATTTAAACAACAAACAACAATAACAAAACATTGTTTTTACCAAACACAATACAATGCATTTGAATAATAATAATAATAATAATAATAATAATAATAATAATACAAAAACAATCTAAAAAAATATAGGGGCAGGCATACCCTGTCACCCCCCCCCACCACCACCACCACCTTGTGTGAAACACACATGGCCTCAATGCCACCTCCCCCCTAAAGTCCCAAAAGTCTCTATCATTGTCCATGCCTCCCAGCTGTGGAGACGGCAACAGCAACTCTGGTGGCAGTTCTGGTGGCCACGGTGTGAGACCCTCCTCCAGTGGCCGCACTGGCAGCGGAAAGGCTGACAGCAGTGCAAGGCCCTCCTCCAGTGGTCATGCTGGCATTGGAAAGGCTGACAGCAGTGCAAGGCCCTTCTCCAGTGGCCAAGCTGGTCGCAGGAACAACAATTCCCCCTTGGGTCAGCAGCAAAGGACCCCCAGACAATGACGAACAGGCATCTCCCGCACCACCCGGAGTTGCCTGTCCTGCATTGCCTGGGGATGCCTGTTCGTCATTGCCCGGGTGCGAGAGACACCGGCTCCCCCCTTCTGGGCAATGGAAGCCTCTGGTTGCTCCCTTCTGGGCAATGGACGCTCAGCCTCCCCCTCTTGGGCGCTGGACACTCGGCCTCCCCCCTCTTGGGCGCTGCACGCTTCTTCTCAGTTTGTATTAACAATGTACAAAATTGTTTTTTTTCTAATTATATTTATTTCAGTTTTACACTAAAATATTGAAACCACTGGTTGATGCTAGTCTTGGAGGGTCCGAGTCTGTCCATATACCACCACGAATTGGGCGGGAATGGTAGATGTAAAGCAACTTTTAATTGGATAATTTTTTCCGCATTTTATTATTCTTTAAATTAATTGGTTCTCATTTCATTTTCAGTGATCTGATTGGCCAAATTAGTAAGCATAATAATTAGAATTACAACACATGCTTTAGTCAAATTAGAACATGTACTAAATATTCGAAATGTGTAGTAAATAACGCGTTTTTGACTGGGATGGCCTTCCATATAACAGGGGGAAGTGTTATGTGTGTGGGTGATCACTGGAATAAAAGTCAGGACACAGAACATTGTGTTTGACACGCCTCACAGGCACGCAGGTTTTATTCAGACACAATTGCAGTTCATGAATTAGTGATTGCAGTTACACGGTGCTGCCACTAGGATAGCAACAATAGTAACCTAGTGTGGGGGAAGCAGGTAGAAAAACATTCAAAACAAACACAACGAAAACACAGTTAATAAGTAAAAGGTGCTGTCTATATGGCTAGCACTACCTCTACTACAAGGAGGGTCCCGCTACAGAGTCTGTGCGCTACGCCCTCGCTATACTTTGGGAGGATTTCTAAACTAAGCTAACCCTTATACTGAACAATAAATAGTCCTGGTTACTCACACAGCGACTGCTTCGTTCCACAGATTGTCATGGTTCACAAACATTACCTGGTTTGTAGTTTCGCTCTACTGAGTGCAAGGGTTTGCTGGCTGCCTGCCAGCGGGTTGTCTCTCTCTCCAACAGTTCAGGCTGGGCAATGCCTTCACAGGCCCGTCTCACAGCACGCATCTTCCAGTGTAGCATGCATTCCCCTCTGTAATGTAGCCTCTTCTTATGAATGGTCAGGCGCTCTTCAGTGTCCGCCCCTTAGCCAATCAGGGACTTTTGCTCTGCCAAGCTCCCGACCGAGCCTCCCTGCTCAGTCGGTTACTTGGCAATGCATCTCACGTTGCAGGTTACACAGCGGCACGCATATGCCAAGGAACCAGCGACAGAGCATGCCCCATCACAGTATGCCTATACCCGTTCCCGCCCAGACAATACCACACTGGGTGGTGTAAGCAGTGGTTCCCAAATCTGGTCCTGGGAACCTCCTGTGTCTATTGGTTTTCATTCCAACTGAGCTCTCAATTACTTAACTAGACCCTCAATTGAACTGATCATTTGCTTAACTAGACCTTTTTAATTGTTTTCGGCTCTTAAGCAGAGCTCAAGTTACGGTATCGGCAACTGTTTAAGAGCTGAAAACAAGTATAAAGGTATAATTAAGCAAATTATCAGTTCAATTAAGGGTTTAGTTAAGTAATTGAGAGCTCAGTTTGCATGAAAACCAACAGATACAGGGGGTTCCCAAGGAACAGTTTTTTTTTTTTTTTAATTTAGTAGTCGCCAATTGTTTTTATTATTTTTTCTCCCAATTTGGAATAGGGATATTTTTAGGCTCAGCTCACAGCTACCATCCCCGTGCTGACTTGGGAGCGGCGAAGACGAACACGTGCTGTCCTCCGAAGAGTGTGCTGTCAGCTGACTGCTTCTTTTTCACACTGCAGGCCCACCATGCAGCCACCTCAGAGCTACAGCGTCGGAGGACAACGCAGCTCTGGGCAACTTACAGGCAAGCCCGCAGGCGCCCGGACAGACTACAGGGGTTGCTGGTGCATGGTGAACCGAGAACACCCTACCCTAAGTGAATTGAGATTAATGTTCATTTTGCACTTTAAAGAGAGCTGTTCATTAAGAGAGTTATAAATAAAAACACATTATGTATGTCTTTCTATCATGTCTTTCTTTTCTTCATTTATCTTATTTAAATGCATTTTGTAACAGATTTTTCTTCGGTGGTTTTGTACACCACTAGAAATGCATGGACAAAGCCTTTGTGATGCTTGTTTATGCAAACAGTTCTATATCACAGCAAGATTCTACTTGTCATACAATGCACAATACCACAACAGTATTTTTTTTTGTCTGTATAAAATAGATCACTTAAACCATGCAGTTGTAATGCGTGTCGAGTAATTACAGAAATTCAGTTACACTTTTAGAGTTATTGGAAACAATAAAGCATTGCATAAATAACATAATATTGTATCAGCATCAGACAAACTCAGAAACCAGGCGCTGCTACTGGATTATTATATCATATTTACATATTATTTTGCAATGTACAGTATAAGATCTATACGAAAATAGATAGTTCATACATGATTTATTTTCATATATGACAGTTTCATATATAAATCAAATATATTTGGGTAGCGTGGGCAGTGTACCATGATTTATTAATTTTTTTTCAGATGTAACATTTGTGGTACTGACAATTTATGTCACTGCTTTAGTGTTTTTGCATTCTGATATGCAATGTTATGCATCCTTTGGGGAAATGTTCAGTTTTCGTGGTAGGTTTTTCTCAGAGAAAAAAAAAAAGCCTTCAGCTTTCAGTGTTCAGATCGACGTTCCTTGTACTTTGGGCTTCTTCGGGGTAATTATTTGAAACTCTCTTCCCAGAAATCCACCAGGGAAGCCAGGTGTTAGATGTGCATATTCACCAGGGAAACCCAGGTGTTAAACTGCTATTTCTCATCACCTACAGAGAAAAAATAGACTGAAATAAGGTTTGTTGTTTGCTTTTTTTTTTGCTCAATACTGTTGTATCCAGATAGCAGTATTTAGTCTACACCCTAGCCAGGATATAATATTGAATTCCATATTAAGAACATAAGAAAGTTCACAAACGAGAGGAGGCCATTCAGCCCATCTTGCTCGTTTGGTTGTTATTTATTATTATTATTATTATTATTATTATTATTATTATTATTTATTTCTTAGCAGATGCCCTTATCCAGGGCGACTTACAATTGTTACAAGATATCACATTATTTTTTACATACAATTACCCATTTATACAGTTGGGTTTTTACTGGAGCAATCTAGGTAAAGTACCTTGCTCAAGGGTACAGCAGCAGTGTCCTCCAACTGGGATTGAACCCACAAGCCTTCTTGTCCAACCCTCCCAGTCCAAAGCCCTAAACACTACTCCACACTGTTGCCCTAATTGTTTTTAGTAGCGTATTGATCCCAGAATCTCATCAAGCAGCTTCTTGAAGGATCCCAGGGTGTCAGCTTCAACAACATTACTCGGGAGTTGGTTCCAGACCCTCACAATTCTCTGTGTAAAAAAGTGCCTCCTATTTTCTGTTCTGAATGCCCCTTTATCTAATCTCCATTTGTGACCCCTGGTCCTTGTTTCTTTTTTCAGGTCAAAAAAGTCCCCTGGGTCGACATTGTCAATACCTTTTAGAATTCTGAATGCTTGAATCAGATCACCGCGTAGTCTTCTTTGTTCAAGACTGAATAGATTCAATTCTTTTAGCCTGTCTGCATACGACATGCCTTTTAAACCCGGGATAATTCTGGTCGCTCTTCTTTGCACTCTTTCTAGAGCAGCAATATCTTTTTTGTAATGAGGTGACCAGAACTGAACACATTATTCTAGATGAGGTCTTACTAATGCATTGTAAAGTTTTAACATTACTTCCCTTGATTTAAATTCAACACTTCTCACAATATATCTGAGCATCTTGTTGGCCTTTTTTATAGCTTCCCTACATTGTCTAGATGAAGAGGTTTCGGAGTAAACATAAACTCCTAGGTCTTTTTCATAGATTCCTTCTTCAATTTCAGTATCTCCCATATGATATTTATAATGCACATTGTTATTGCCTGCGTGCAGTACCTTACACTTTTCCCTATTAAATGTCATTTGCCATGTGTCTGCCCAGTTCTGAATGCTGTCTAGATCATTTTGAATGACCTTTGCTGCTGCAACAGTGTTTGCCACTCCTCTGCAAATTGTCTGCAAATTTAACAAGTTTGCTTACTATACCAGATACTAAATCATTAATGTAGATTAGGAATAGCAGAGGACCTATACTGATCCCTGTGGTACTCCACTGGTTACCTCGCTCCATTTCGAGATTTCTCCTCTAATCAGTACTTTCTGTTTTCTACGTGTTAACCACTCCCTAATCCATGTGCATGCATTTCCTTGAATCCCTACTGCGTTCAGTTTGAGAATTAATCTTTTATGCGGGACTTTGTCAAAAGCTTTCTGGAAATCTAAATAAACCATGTCGTATGCTTTGCAATTATCCCTTGTCGATGTTGCATCCTCAAAAAAATCAAGCAGGTTAGTTAGACACGATCTCCCTTTCCTAAAACCATGCTGACTGTCTCCCAGGATACTGTTACCATATAGGTAATTTTCCATTTTGGATCTTATTATAGTTTCCATAAGTTTACATATAAGTCAGGCTTTTTGGTCTGTAGTTACCTGGTTCGGTTTTGTCTCCCTTTTTGTGGGTCAGTATTACGTTTGCAATTCTCCAGTCTGTCGGTACAAACCCTGTGTCAAGAGACAATTGCATGATCTTGGTTAGTGGTTTGTAAACAACTTATTTCATTTCTTTTGGTACTATTGGGAGGATCTCATCCGGCCCAGGGGATTTGTTTATTTTAAGAGCTCCTAGTCCCTTTAACACTTCTGCCTCTGTTATGCTAAAGTTATTTAAAACTGGATAGGAACAGGCATGTTGCCCGTATCCTCCTTTGTAAAAACCTGTGAAAAGTAATCATTTGATATATTTGATTTTTTTTTCTTCGTCTATGATTTTGCCATTTGTGTCTCTTAGATATTAATGCAGCAATTCAGTTCCGACTTTTATCAAAATCTGCATCCAGTCGTGCAAAACCTGGAGTCTGGCAAGTAACAAAACCAAAGGTTGCAAATATGTAATATTCTTAACTGGAACTGCATTCTCCTCTCTTCTCCTCTTATGTGCATGTTTTCATGCACCAAGGATAATGTGACACAATTTCAAGCCTAGTGTATACCCATTAGTCTACACAATAACAACATGTAAACATTTATAAATCAAAACTGAATAGGGCAAGCATAGTCACATAGTCACAGTGAATTGACAAAGTATTTCCCCTAAGCAAAATGTTCTGTGTCTCCATTCAGTGGCGACGCATAGGGGGGGCACGCCTGGTCACGTGCCCCCCCCCCCCCCCCCCCAGATTTCTGCCAGGCAGTGGCTTAGCCACTGTGTTAGGGTCGTTCACACTGAAACATGTGTAAGAAATTGCAATATTGTTATATTTTTCGCTTCCCATTATAGCGGGGCGGACGTGGCATGGGCGGCGCTGATTTTTCTTTTCGCTCACGGAAAGAACTTTTTATTTACCGCGTTGCTATCAACCAATGAGAAAACATAAGCAAGCTGTACTTGCTCAACCCCAAACACAGATGCATGAAACATATAGGCTATGATTACTGTATATGCTATGTAGCCTAGCTACTACACACATAGATGTGGTAGAGGACATCTACTATGTAATGAGTAGCCTATGTATTTACATAGAATGCACTCGCCTCATGACATATCTTACTGCCAGCTGACCTCTCCAGCAGCCAGCCTACTAATAAGATTATCATTTTTCACGGATTGTGCAGCCAGCTTCATCAAGGGACGGTAACCAAGTCCATCCAGGTCTTGGAGATGGAGTGGTAAATGTACAACCTGTTATTAATTGAATAACTAAAGAAATAAATCAGAATGAAAACAGTTCTGGACGCTGCTGAGAGAAAACCGGCAAAACTGTTTCAATTCCTGAGTTTGGTTACCTACTTGTTTTCATTCTGATTATTTGTTTAGGCTACAGCGTGTCCGTCAGCTCAACTAGCGAATGTCAGTGAAGTGTGATACCAAAAAAAAAAAAATGAGTGGTTGGATTTGCTGTCAATCAAAGTTTTTTGTTGGATCAGCTGTTTGTACATTTGTTTTGTTTTTAAAGGCGCTGTAGTTATACAATGTAGTTAATGCAACTGTGTGCACAAGTCCCTCCTCCCCCGAACCTCCAGAAGATTAGGTACCATCGGCAGTCCTGCGTCAGTCAAAGAGTAATTACATTAGTGAAATTAAATAAAATGGTTTGCTTTGTTTGAACACCAAATATGAAATGAACAACCATAAGTACGAATGAAATTATATATAGTTATTTATTATCATGATGTGAAATTGAAATCTGATGCGCATGTTAAAAGTTGAAGTCCTTTGCTTCGTATTTCCTTTTTTGTTTTTAAACGGAAGTGTTCTGAACTGAATCTCTCTTTTTAACTATTTTGCACAACAGTGTATTTGGTTATTGGATCTTCTGTTAAAAAAAAAGTTCTTTATTTTTCGAAAATAAAACGTCAATGCACTAATAAGAAATCAGGTTGCCAATTTCACCACTGTGACTATTCACCTTAAAAAAGTTACCATTGCCACCCTCTCCCGAAAAAAAATCCTGGCTACGCTACTGTTGCCAGGGTTTATTATTTAATCTGTGCCCCACCAGTTTTTCAAGCCATGAGTCGCCAATGTCTCCATTGACCCATGAGCAGTTTACAAAAACATTTTACATATTTAAATTATTCATGATTTGTTTAATGCTTTGAAATATCAGTGCACCTTTGCTTAAGTTTAATTATTTTAATGTTCTACAGGAAATGTAAAACTTCATTACCACAAGTCATTTTATAATTTCTTGTCATTCATTATTATTTATCAAAGTACAATGGGAGTAAACAAGACAGATAATAATAAGTGAATATAAATGTACTAAGTTTTTGAAGCCATTGTGCAGAGAGAAAGAAAACAAGGGCTCGTTTTGCAGACAGTGAGGTCAATTCAATACCCTAAACAGTTAAATACTGCAGTTGTGTTTTAAGTCATTAAAACAGGACCCTGCTGGCATTTTATATATTTTTGCAGACAGAAATACACACACATTTGTCATCAAACCAATACTAAACTTAAATGTATTACAATTGGACAAGCTGTAAAATGAATTACTGACATTCAGGTTATGATATACTCAATAACTTGTGCTAGAGGGTCTTTACCAAGTTTCATCAGAACTTACTAAGGGTTATCTTGATGAATGAAAAGATTTACAGTGTGACATAAAGACAAGCAACCTATTGTATCCCCTTACATCAATAACTTTATCTAATCAATGTAAATCACAGTAGATAAGAGGTTCTCTAGATATTTGTGAAAATATAACATATAGACACAGGTGCTTCTTATACCCCCAGAATACGATATGAACCCTGGTCTGGGGATAATAAGGCTCCCAAAATGTGTTTGGCGATGTTAAGAAAATAGTGCAGTGGAGTATGCCTACCATACCATTTTTATTACACCTGTATGAAAATACACATTTTAAAGTCCAAAAGCATGGGCGTTCTCTTAATTTAGAGACCCACTTGCGCTTAAAAATACTGTTTTTTTTTTCTTTTTGAGATAACATCGGCTCAGTTTTCACTGCTTTTCAATCTGAACAAAGTCTGTCACTGCTAGTCACTAAGTTAGTGTTTGCATTGTAATATGCAGTGTTATGCATGCTTTGCGGAAATGTTCAGTTTTCATGGTCGGTTTTTCCTAAAGCAAAAAAAAAAAAAACTCTAGCCTTCAGTATGGTGATGGAATTTCCTTGAAATGTGGACTCCTTTAATCAACATTGCTCGCTCATAGTATAGGTCGTTTGTATTTGCAAATTTTAATAAAGTTGTTACAAAATCATCTTGCTTTGGGTCCTTTATCAAGGACCTCAGACGCTGTAAATAAAGCAGTAGTTCTTTCAAATATAAATCATTCAACGTTCTTCGTAATATTTAATACATCGATCCAATGTACTATTTTTGTTACAGGATACGTTAATAGAAAAGCGTGTCAGTTTTAATAGTTGCAAGACTTTTTAATACTAATTTTAAACAGGCGGTTTCAAAGCCTCTTACTCGGTGTCTAAGTGAAACATGGCGGCCGCCAGATTGGTATGCTCTGCCCTCCGAACAGCATTGAGAGGTGAATTATCAGTGGTATTATTGAATTCTATTGTGTCGAAAGACAAAGGTCTTTAAATTGGGCTTTACGAAAGGCTTCTATTGGTTTTGTAATTTGCATGTGTTTCAGAGGGTGCCAGCCTCTGTCGGAATGCCGAACACTTCGGTGTACTTCTGACACTGAGGTAGTGTACATGACACACACGCATCAGCATGTGGTGAGCTTTTACATTGTGTCTATTCTAAACAGATAATACAAACGGCTATGTTCTAATGTGCCAGTTTGTCATTATACAGATCTAGGTAGATATATAGATAGGTAGTAAATGTGACCTTTTTGTTAAATGTGCTTTTGATACTATAAATATGATTCATAAACTTGTTTAGGCTACATCAAAATATGGTATAGCATTGATAAAGTGGGAATACTATTGTAGCATTTGTTTTACATTTAGTCCCATTGTAACATTTTTAAGGGGAAGGGGAGAGGAGATGCGGTTCTCAATTTGCGTGATGGTATAGGAACAATTTCATTCTAGGTGAAACGACCAAGGATGTGCACATCTAATTGAAAGTGTAAAGCCAGGGTTGCAATGAGATGTTCTTATTCTTGAGTTGCCCCAGATGTCATGTTTTAAAATTAAAATACTTGCTTACGACACCACGATCTGTTGCACTGAGACCTGCGGTAGGCCATACAGAAGTGCCAGACAAGGTGTATGGATTTTTTTTTAAAGCTACAGCCACCAGAAATCATCCTTTAAAAAAAAAAAAAAAAAAAAAAAAAAAATGATCGAAAGGTGGTGGTCATAACATTTTTTCACTTTAAGTTTTTTCACTAGATGTTTTAATCAACTTTAACATAACCAATAAAAAGTCCTTTCATTTTACATTTACTAAGCAGGTATTATACACACACTTGCTAGCGTTGGTTGTGTTGCAGCAGTCAATTGAACATGAAAAACGTGTATGGTAAACTATTTGCTGAATACAAATAAATATTATGGGCTAGAATTTCATGTTTGTGTGCTGGGGGATTTCCCTCCAATGCTATAGCCAATGGGGGGGGGGGGGGGGGGTTCCAAAATTTTAGGGGGGAATAGCAAAAATAAAGGCATTTTTGCATATAAAAAACTATATATTTTACTGCATCATCATTCATACTGGTGTTGCTTTAAAATAAGCTGCTTTCAGGAGACCTAACAGCTGTTCATCAGAGCACTCTCCATTGCTTTTGCCATTGCCTGACGTGAAGTTTTTGCATGCAGCAGAAGAAAAAGGTGCTTTTCTTTTTAACCAGCGCTCCTTTTTTTAAAATTCTTTACACAGCCCTATTTCTGCCTGTTTTTCACTGTTTTCATGTATGTATGTTTAACTACTGGATAGTTTGTACTGCATGCATGTAACTTGTCAAATGAAAGGCCACAAAATGCCCTTTCATATTATGTAAGTAAAATGAATGGAGTTGTGTTTTAAGAGTTAAAGCGAAAGTCACCGCTTGCAAAACAACACCTAGATAATATTGTATTTTTTTCCCCAAAACTGTTTACTTATACTGCAGTGTACTGAGTTTCTATAATGCTTAAAGATAGCGGCCGAGAATCACGTACGAGAGAATAAGGTCTTGCGGCACTTAAAATATCCAGCACTACTTTTTAAAATGTATTTATTTTGACCAGAACTACTCAGAATGCGGCTCATAGTATTTTCGTCACTGACACCCACTTCCTTAGAGATTGTTGTAGCATTTCAGACATTCTAAATTGGGTGGAAAATACAGTAGCTTGGCGTCTTAAAATATCTCTGCAGCATTTTCCCGCACTGAAAGTTGCAGATATGTGGGAGCAACTTGGAAAATGTGCGATTCCCGCAGTCCCGCGATGAAATTCAAGCCCTGATATTAATCGGTTAGATTAAAAAAAAAAAAAAAAAAAAAGGCAGTTTCTTTGTTTTACCATTATTTGCTTTTAAACATCTAAATAATGCATTGTTGGCTGAAATATTTATCAAGATTAGATTGCCATCAGTCATGCAAAATGTAATATTAAAAAGTGTTGGCTGTAATAGGTACATTATTTATTAATCTTGCCTTTTGTTTTCTCAATTCCCATCTAAGCATAAAAGCAATGAAAGCCATTGAAGTAAGTTTTGGAAAATAAACTGATGGCCTATAGTATGTACAGTCATCCACATTATGACTCCTTAAAAAGACTAGGAGGCTTTGTTTATCATGAACATGTTGACATTCTCAGACATTCTCAACTAGCAAGTAATCTGCATCTACTGCAAGTCGTTACTTGGTAGTTTTTATTCTTTTCAGATAATTTGCCATTGCCCTTTAACTTATTGCTACCTAAGGGCTACCTAAGGGCTCTTTGCAGTTAAACTTTGAAAGTTACCAGCTAATGTGTAGTACATCCATTTGAAGATCGTTCTTTTGTGACTTTGATTTCTGCTGTGGCTGGAAGCCATAGTCTTCAGAATTCTCATTACCAAAGCTTATAATGTGTGCCTGGCTGACTTGCAATTTTTATGATGTCTGGCAGGTGTCGGAGGCAGCCTAAAAAAGCTTGAATGCTTAAGCTCTGGGCATTTGTTCTTAAAGAAAAAACTAATTCCTTATATCTGTTATATATATAGAGGTCTATTTTAATGATGTAAACAGTGGAGGGTGTTAATACCACCACCCTTTCACTTTTTATTTTTATTTTTGTACATTGGTCATGATTAAAAAGGTACTGACAAAGAATAATTTTAATGACTAACTGGTCTTTATATTGAGCTGACCAGAAGAAGGTATTTTGGCACAAATGAAATGAGAATCCATGCACTGAATAGATGAATAATGTAGCCTTAACCCTTCAGATCTATTTACTTCTGTATTTACTTGGAGATGAATTTAAGGTAAATTGATTGATCTTCAAATTTATTTATACAGATCTCAGCCTTGGCGCTCTGAATTTATAATGAACTGTGCTCCGAGTGTAATTTTAAGCCTAAACTGGGTCACTTGTTCTCAAGTGCTTCACCAGGAGGGCGCTATCAATAAACTATAGAGAAAGATTGATATGGCAGGGATGAAAATAGGACTCCTGTTGCATAGCAGTTTCATCTATATAGTAGAAGTCTTATTTCCATCCCTGTATGGAGGCAGAAGTGTAGGTTTAGTCTTGCATGTCAATGGTATTGCTGTATAACCCCGGAAGGGACCTATCTAATGTTTTAGTACTGTATTTTCTGATAAGTGAATTTGTTTTTAGTGTAAAGGATGGGAAATGTTAGAACTGTCAGTACTGTACTAATACTGTATACATAAAAACTAGTAAAGCAGGCATTGTATCTGCTGCTAACCCCTGTCTTGGCTTGTTATTTGTGTTTATTTTAAATGTATAATTGTTTATGGTTAAATACAGATGAAATTAAAGAAGTACAAGTTCCTATATTTCTAATCACATTGTTATAGTGTAATAATCTTCTGTATAAATGGGTAATTGTATGTAAAAATAATGTAATATCTGTATGATGTATAATGTGATATCTTGTAACAATTGTAAGTCGCCCTGGATAAGGGCGTCTGCTAAGAAATAAATAATAATAATCTGCATATTATAAAACATTGCCAGGTCATGACACATGATCCAGTTAACAACTTAAACAGAAAACAAGGTTAAGATAAACTGGTACCCAACCTGTTGAAAGCAAGTGAAGACAGCTGTATTTCAAATCATGTAAGAACATAAGAAAGTTTACAAACGAGAGGAGGCCATTCGGTCCATCTTGCTCGTTTGGTTGTTAGTAGCGCATTGATCCCAGAATCTCATCAAGTAGCTTCTTGATGGATCCCAGGGTGTCAGCTTCAAGAACATTACAGGGGAGATGGTTCCAGACCCTCACAATTCTCTGTGTAAAAAAAAAAAAAAGTGCCTCCTATTTTCTGTTCTGAATGCCCCTTTATCTAATCTCCATTTGTGACCCCTGGTCCTTGTTTCTTTTTTCAGGTCAAAAAAGTCCCTTGGGTCGACATTCTCAGTACCTGTTAGAATTTTGAATGCTTGAATCAGATTGCCGCGTAGTCTTCTTTGTTCAAGACTGAACAGATTAAAATCTTTAAGCCTGTCTGCATATGACATGCCTTTTAAACCCGGGATCATTCTGGTTGCTCTTCTTTGCACTCTTTCTAGAGCAGCAATATCCTTTTTGTATCGAGGTGACCAGAACTGAACACAGTATTCTAGATGAGGTCTTACTAATGCATTGTAAAGTTTTAACATTACTTCCCTTGATTTAAATTCAACACTTTTCACTATATATACGAGCATCTTGTTGGCCATTTTTTAGATGAAGACATCCGAGTCAACATAAACTCCTAGTTCTTTTTAATAGATTCCTTCTTCAATTTCAGTATTTCCCATATGATATTTATAATGCACATTTTTATTGACTGTGTGCAGTACGTTACACTTTTCTCTTTAATGTCATTTGCCATGTGTTTGCCCAGTTCTGAATACTGTCTAGATCATTTTGAATGACCTTTGCTGCTGCAACAGTGTTTGCCACTCCTCCTAATTTTGCGTTGTCTGCAAATTTAACAAGTTTGCTTACTATACCAGAATCTAAGTCATGTAGATTAGGAATAGCAGAGGACCAAATACTGACCCCAGTGGTACTCCACTGGTTACCCTGCTCCATTTTGAGGTTTCTCCTCTAATCAGTACTTT
Source organism: Acipenser ruthenus (assembly GCF_902713425.1). Taxonomy (NCBI): domain Eukaryota; kingdom Metazoa; phylum Chordata; class Actinopteri; order Acipenseriformes; family Acipenseridae; genus Acipenser; species Acipenser ruthenus. The sequence goes on from NC_081194.1 coordinate 15,595,046, forward strand.
ATGTTTTCTACGTGTTAACCACTCCCTAATCCATGTGCATGCATTTCCTTGAATGCCTACGGGACTTTGTCAAAAGCTTTCTGAAAATCTAAATAAACCATGTCATATGCTTTGCAGTTATCCATTGTCAATGTTGCATCCACAAAAAAATGAAGCAGGTTAGTTAGACACAATCTCCCTTTCCTAAAATCATGCTGACTGTCTCCCAGGATACTGTTACCATATAGGTTATTCTTCCATCCATTTTGGATCTTATTATAGTTTCCATAAGTGTATGTATAATAGAAGTCAGGCTTATTGGTCTGTAGTTACCTGGTTCGGTTTTGTCTCCCTTTTTGTGGATCGGTATTACGTTTGCAATTCTCCAGTGTGTCGGTACAACCCCTGTGTCAAGAGAGTGTTGCATGATCTTGGTTAGCGGTTTGTAAACAATTTCTTACATTTCTTTGAGTACTATTGGGAGGATCTCATCCGGCCCAGGGGATTTGTTTATTTTAAGAGCTCCTAGTCCCTTTAACACTTCTGCCTCTGTTATGCTAAAGTTATTTAAAACTGGATAGGAACAGGTCGACATGTGGGGCATGTTGTCCGTATCCTCCTTTGTAAAAACCTGTGAAAAGTAATCATTTAATATATTTGTTATTGTTTTCTCTTCACCTATGATTTAACCATTTGTATCTCTTAGACATTTTACCTCCTCTTTGAATGTTAAAACTTTTTGGAATTGGTTTTAGCTCTCTAGCAATGCTCATTTCTGTCTCTCTCATGGGCTTTCTAACTTCCTTTTTGACTTGTGTTTGCAGTTCCAAGTACTCTCTGTGTACTTTGTTCTTGGTCCCTTTTAAACGCTCTGTAAAGTTCCTTTTTTTCTCTGAATATTTTTTTTAATTGATCAATTAAACCATTTTGGCAATTTTGTTTCAGATTTAGATTTGTCTACTTTTGGGATGTAATTGTTTTGCGCCTCTAGTAATAGATTTTTAAAAAAACAGCCATCCTTTTTCCATGGATATTTTCTCTATTTTACTCCAATCTACTTTTGTTAATCTCTGTTTCATTCCTTCATGGTTTGCCTTCCTAAAATTGTAAACCTTAGCTTTTGTCATTAATTTCAGGGTTTTAAAAAGTACTTCAAATGAGACCATGTTGTGGCCAGTGGTTCTCTGGTATTCTGTCTTTGATATTTGAAAAGACTAAATCGAGGCGTGCCGCCCCTCTAGTCGGTGCTTTGACAAATTGCGTTAGGAAGCAGTCATTTGTCATTTCCACCATTTCAATTTCGTCTGTCGTGCTCCCCACCGGGTTTTCCCATTTTATATGGAAGATGTTGAAATCTCCCATTAATATGGCTTCTCCTTTGCTGCATGCATTTGTAATGTCATTGTATAACAGATTATTTTACTCGGTGCCTGAATTTGGCAGTCTGTAGTATGCCCCTATTATTATGCCCTTTGAATTTTTGCCCATTAGTCTGACCCATATTGATTCTGCATTGTTTTTTTTCTTCCAGATTTAACACCTGTGTTTCAAGACTATTTTTGATGTATAGCGCTACCCCTTCGCCTCTTTTGTCCTTCCTGTCTTTCCTATACAGTGTATACCCACTAATTATATTCGTCTCCATCACTCTCGGATAAACGGGTTTCTGTAACACCTAACGCATCGTAGTTACTTGGTAGTGCAGTAGCTTCAAGTTCTAACATTTTGTTACACTATCATTGCTGAGATTAAATTAGTTCTCACTACTGTAAAGTTTACAAGTGTATTATTTGGACTGTATGTGTGTGTTACTTCATGATTTGTGCTTCTCTGTTTTAGGAGGTGTCTCTGTGCCAGCGAGCAACTGTCAGTACACTCGTCTGTCCCAGGCTTTGCAAACAAACTTGTGCATCTCTTCAGCAGCTTCTAGCGTCACAGTGCAGCAATACAGACACGGCAGCTTCTTCAACAAATGTAAGTGATCCATTTAGTAGATAGTTGTCAGGTAATTATCTCATCAAACACCTTAGAAAGAATTAATGACACATTTAACAGCTGGTTAGTGTGTATTATGTTTTTAATAAAGTAAAAAAAAATCCTTAAAAGAAGCATTACCAAGCCAGAAAGTTTCATTTCATGACACCTGCAATCATAACAAGCAGCCAGCCAACTACTGCTGTTATCTGAAATTGGTTTTGTATTTCAAATGCCTGGGAGAGCAATAGACCAGAAAAGACAACAGATAAAGGCACTACCAAGCTTTGCCTGCACCAGCTTGTAACCTTAGATTAAAGAAAATGGACTGCTATATCTTTCCAAATTACTTCAGAAAAAGTTGCCTTTTCATTGGTCAGCACTCTGAAGTCACTTTTGCTGTGTATATTTATATATTCCAGGGAACCATATTTTTCTGGTATGTTATAATATTGAAAAGCTAATATAGACAGATTGTTAGAAATTCTGATTCCACTTATTTCACCTGCAAAATTAGTAACTGGAAGAAAGAACTTGTATTATCGGATCATTTTTTCAGATCTGCAGTTGTATAATATTAAAAATCTGGCTTATATAGTGTACCTGTCAACCTGGCATAAAATGTCTAATATTAAATAAAAAAAAAAAATTAAACAAAACACACTCGGAAGCCCCTCCCTCGATGTCAAGAGCAGTGTTTGGCTGTTCCATGAATCCTCCCTCAGATGTGGAAAATCAGTCTGCTTTCAATTCCCAAATGCCATTTCATCCCGAAAATGTTACTAGAAATGGCAATGTTCAATGTAATGTTTATGGCAAATAAAAAAGTACAAAATATATGTTACAATCAAACAGTCTTCAGGGAATATTTTATCTCAGTGGAAGGATACATAATATATTTCTTCTTTTTTTCCTTAAAAAAAGCTATTTTGTGTAATTATTTTCAAGAAAAAAAGTGTAGCCTGCGGCCTTGTGCCTCACAATTCACCCAGGGAGTGTGGTAAGAATTGTCTTAACGCACACCCTGCCGTGGGTTATTTCTTGCATGTCACATATTTGAGTTCTACTGTACATACTGTACTACATACAGAGAACCACTTACCCAATTGTGATTAGAATCAACGTTTCGTATGTTTAAGGGAAAGTGTGTATCTATATATGTATTAATTTCACACCGGAACTGGATCAATAGCAGTACCATAGATGCAATTTCTTTATGATTTGTATGTAATGAGACATAATCATTGCTTTTACAGTGTGAACATTGGAAAACTGGTACCTTTGCTGGTTATAATTTGTGTTGTATTTATTTTGCTATGTATAGATATTGACTCACTTTTTTGCAAAGTGACTTCCCTAGCGGGAGATAACAACTACCAGCCCCACCCACTCTACATTTAAATAGATAGATAGAGAAGTTAGGGCTGGCAGATCTGCAAACATTTTCACACAATTTGAATGGACTGAAGAAGCTTGTTCACCCCCGGCATGTAAGATTTCCCAACCAATCTCAGAGCCAGCTTGGAGCCTGGTGAAAGCAGATTTACAGAACAGAAAGATATTAGAACTCCCTATTGGAGCAACAGAACCCAGAATTACTCAGTATGATGGCAAGCATCATAAAAAATAAGGGTCATCTAAAAAAGAAAAAAAAAACTATTAGTAGGACATTGAGGCTACTTTGTATTGTACATGTTACTATGGTACATAAAGTTAGGCATTCATTCAAGACATATTATTATTATTTGTTTATTTTTAATACCAAATAAATGGTTAAATGACTCCAATGTAACCATATCCAAAAGGTTATCTCTGACATGACAAGTCGTAACTTCTAAGATCAAACGTGAATAAGATTGAGTTGCAATATTACTCTGGGGCGGATGGGGGCTAATATTGTAATTCAAACTTATTCATTATTGAAAATCCTGTACTTAGAGTTGTATTAATTAGATTTATAATTGTGGTGTATTAAGTTTGAATGTGTATGGATCAATCACAAAGAGTTCAACTACAGTAGGATTTGTTTTTTGTTGTAGAAATTGAAGTTGCCTGTGCAAGATTTTTGTGGGCACATCTTAGTTTAGCTATTCATAGATCTCTCATTATACTACAGTATATGAACATATGGTGGTAAAATATCTGATTCTGAGCCACAAAGCTAATTATTTATGTTACAACAATGACTAATAAATACATGGATGTGGAAGAAGTGAAATCAGTAATGACTTTGCAGACTTCATGGTTTAATATAGTCTTTTCATCTCCATAATGCATAACCATGATCATTTTGTAGCTAACCAGTTGGAGTTGCTTTGCCTGGAGACATTGGTTGAGTTCTTCTTGTATCCCAGCCTTAACTGGCTTGAGATCTTTGGCAGTATGACAGTAATATCTGAACACCATGGCAGCTATAGATCAGCCTGCAGGCATTTGTTCCTTCCCTGACAGGGATTAGGGACAGTAGATGGGAACCAGGCATCAATCCTTTTGTTGACTCTTTAGCATTCTGAATATATTTTTGCTACGTCTTTCAGCTATGTAAACAGCATATTCAGAATATGGGATGTTTCACTAGTATTCATAATAAACACAGATAATTAAAGGAAAGATTTTTTACTCAACTGTTCTGTGAGTGTCAATGTGCTTTGACAGAGTTGTGGAGCTTCTCTTCAGTTCAAGTATAAAAGCACTTGATAGCTTTGACTTACAGCTGCAACTAGTAAGTAAGAGCCAGGGCTATCTAGTGGCTAGCTACTTTGAATGAAGTTTCCTTTAAGTCGTGAGAAACCGTTTACCTCATCAAAACTACATTTTATGCTGCATCCATACCTACGATGTTTAATAAAAGTGAAAACATTCTTAACATTTAGTTGACCTGGGCATTTATTTCCTTATATTTTAATACACATTGTGTTTTATTCATGAAGTTGTTTTCTTAATGAATATCTGTTGGCATGTTATTTTGGATGGCCAGTTAGTCACACTTATGATATCGCTGTATTAAAGAATGACCCTTATACAGTTTGTGACTTCTGTGAAAAATAAAATGGAAGATATGCTAGTGGCAGCTTTATTAAACACAGAATAACAGATGCTTTTGCAAACCTTCATTCCAATACTGTAATACAATAGTGTAGGTTTGCAAACATAAATTCCCCTCGCACAGGAAAAACAGCTTGAATGAAACATTGCATAATTCTCATATGCAGTGTTTTATTAATGAAATATAAAAACTCTCAGCCTTTGGGCATTTAATTTTGATAATGCATCGGTTATACATGAGCTGCAGTTTTCAGCCACGATGATGAATAAAGAATAGCAAGGTAAATTGGAAGGTGTGGGAGTATTTTATATAGAAATTATTCTACCTGGTGATTGATAAAACTAGCAGGGCTGCAACGAAGGGTACATTTTGACCTTCGAAGGTTCGGAGCAATTACCGACGGTACTAATTTACATAATTTACTGGTGATGTCACCATAGCTACTTGTATTGAAAATCCAATTATTTTACAGGTAATCAAAATAAATGGAATAAAACATTCACATGCGGTTTAAAAATGTTATATAGAACAGTAATCATATTTTATAATTTAAATAAAAATACACATTGTTTATTTACAGGTAATTGATGCTTCTTGCGATATATACAGTGAGCTTGCATTGCAGCAGCACCTTATTGCGTCCAATTAAAAGACCTGCAGCGGACATAGGCAGAAAAGCTTAATTTAGTCACCGTTCAAAGCAGGTTATCAATCACTGGCACATTTTTACCACTCTAATGCACGGCAGCGGCGCCATATATTAATAATATTAATAATAAACTTTATTTTGTATAGCGCCCTTAAAAGCAGTCATTTCAGAGCTCTTCACAATTAATAGTACAGCAATAAATAAACAGATTATACATAAAAAAGCACAAGGAAATAAAACAATCATAAAAATCATAAAAACGCCTTTCTAAAAAAGTAAGTCTTTAAATTAGCTTTAAAAACACTCAAAGAAGCTGAGTCCCTGATCTCTAGTGGAATAGAGTTCCATAATTTGGGGGCATAGCAACAGAAGGCCCTGTCGCCCATAGAGTGCAGGCGAACAGGCGGGACACACAGCAGTCTGAGAGTTCCTACATATAACGATTTGGTAGTGGATTTTAATACAACAAGTTTTGTTTAACTAATATGCATTATACAAATCAAAAGATCGAATGTTGCATGTTGCATGCGAATGACATTTAATGTGTGGTTTATAGTATTCACACATTGTCAAACAGTTTCTGTGAACAGAAGAAAAAAAAAACACACACACACAGTGTATGAATGCCACCTGACGAATCTTCGAAGGTTTACAACTAACTTACAATTCCTGGCTAGTGAACGAACCTTTGAACACAACCCTACAAATTTTAGAATTCTACTCACATTTTTCTTTTGGCCTCCAATATTTCCCTAGCAGTAGTTGTTCTGTTAAGAGATTTTATACCTGCCCAACCTCTGCAATGGACACACATTGGATAATTTCCTCCGTTAGAGTTGCCAACATGCAGTCCTAACTGGGCAAAAGGATTCACAATTCAAACTTGTTTTATCTATTGGAACCATGCGGGACTGATTTTAAATTGCATTCAACTGGTATCCCATTGAAAGATGAAGACAGTACAACAGCTCAGTATGTTGTTGTTGAACTGTGTTATGAGAGGAGCTGTTCTTTAATTAATTACCCCAAAATTGTCATTCAAGCTTATTTATTGGAAGTGAGTATGCATGCTCTTGATTATCCCCAGATAAAACAAATTTAGTGTACACACATAATTGTTTTTATTAGGAGGCTTGTTTAATTGCCATGTTTGGAAGTTGCACCTTTCAAAACAATCCTTATCCTCTCTATAATGAATCACTTTTAACATCTCCATAATCTATTTGTACAAGAACACACTTTGCATTGATTTAGAAAAAATAAAAAGCAGCCTTTTAAAATGTAATTAGCAATTGTCAGTTGCTTTTAATTGAAGTCAATCCTAACTGCAGACTCAAGAAGCCAATTAAAAGATGCTTAAGATGGTAAGTGTGACAGAGGTAACGTCTTTTTCATATTCCATTTACAACATGATGTGGTGATAATGTAATTGTGTGCAGCATTAGTACAGTACCTCATCAGTCACGAGTAAAGTACAATTGGGATTGCTAGTGACTCACTAAGTGAATGCTAAGAAGGTATCGCCTGCACACAAGATGGCATTGAAACCGGCCACTCGCTTGAGGGTTAGCGAGGTCTGTCAATGGAAATCATTAAGTCTGGTCACTTCCTGTTCTAGTTCATTACTTTTTTTACTAGTCTTCATTTTTTTTTTCTTCTTCAGAATTTATTTTCTCAGCCAAAGACTACAATTTCAATTCCCTGTCCATAGGTGTTGTAAACTGTAACATTGAAAAATCCAGCTGGTGTAGACCTGAGAATCCTATGTCTTTTTTTTTTTGGACAGAAAGAACTTAATTTACTGCCCTCAAATATTATGGAAATTGTGTAAAATTATGAGGAGGTAATTTCCGCAATTCTTGTATTTTGCGTCCTTATAAAAAGACACTCTTTAGTATTACACTACATGGAAAGCTTCAGTGACTCAGTTCTGTGACCTTGGTGCAAGCTAGTGTTTTTTTTTTCTTTTGTATTGGCTTGCAAAACAAGACTGTAAATATAAGAGTTAATCTCAGTAGGGCCATCTTGGGTAAATAAATTCCAGTACTGTGAATCTGACCCAGGGAAATAAATGCGGACAGTGCCGCTCCCATTATTGTCAGGTTGGATCTAAGTTTATTAAATCAGAATGTGATAATTCTGAAGTCCATCCATGCATTTCAGCATTGTTTAGCTAAAGAGATTAATAGAATGCTGTTTAAATATACCATTTCACCTTCAAGCTAAGCTTTGCATTGATAAATAACCAAGATCAACTGATTATTGTATGCAATGAAGACATTATCCTGACTGCTGCAGTTTAGTGATGCAAGCTCTTAATACGCTCCTGGCATAAGGGTTGTGTCATGTTCGAGCACTTCTTTTATTCTCTAGTAGAATCGGGAAGCAAACAGGAGGACAAATTGATTGTATACTCCTACAGTGCGTTGTTCATGTACTGGTTTGCAGATTATCACATACCCAGACAACAGGTAATCTAGAATAATCAGGTATTCAATGTTTAAAGAATCTGAGTATATATTTTGGTTAATTAACGTTTAAATGGATCGAGTGGTTGCAGATCTACTTCAAATCCTAGCTCACTGACAGTCCAGGCAGTCTGGTGTCTTTGCAAACCAACATCATTAATAATACTTAAACTTTAATTCTTAAAGCAATATGGTTACATCACATACCTTTAGGCAGTCTAAAGGCACCCATTTACACTAAATGCATACAATATAACCACATCTCCTAAAGCTAATAATAATCCTACCCTATAGCATCATGCTTCAATATAGGTGAGATATACATTCAAGATTATGCTTACCCTCCTGCAGAGAAGCATGTCTTAAAATATAAAGCAGAACAAAAAAAGGACTGTCGTCCAAACCAGAGGCTCTGAATACAACACCAGCAGTCAGCTTCGCAGAGAGGTCTTCAAGAGATGGACCAGTTAAATCTGCTGCCAAACTCAACTGAAATTTTACAACCAAGGCAGAACTCGCTGATATATCAGGTGTTCCAATTCAAAGGAAATATTTCCATATCTAGAATTGATTATTGTAATGCACTTTTTTTCCTGGTGTCCCAAAACGTGTGGCATCCCGCTTGCAGCTTGTTCAGAATACCGCCGCTAGAATTCTGACTAAAACCAGGAATAGTGAACATATTACCCATGTTTTGGCCTCTTTACACTGGTTCCCTGTGCAGTATAGAATTGATTTTAAGATTTTGCTGATAATTTACAAGGCTCTGAATGGATTAGCATCTAGTTATTTGCAGGAGTTACTGACCCCGTATCTTCCAAACCGCACTCTGTGACCACAGGGTGTGGGGCTGCGGTTATTCGTAGGGTCAACAAAAGCAACACGGGAGGTAGGGCTTTTTCTTGTAGAGCTCCTAAATTATGGAATGCTCTGCCTTCATTTGTCAGGGAAGCTGGGACCGTTACAGTTTTCAAGTCAAGACTAAAAACGCAGTTTTATAAAATGGCTTTCTTATCTTAGTGGGTTTTAATGTAACTTTAAAATTGCTGCTTTTGTACTGTGTATACTGTTATTTAAATATGTAAAAATATCTCATTATGGCAGTTATGTGTGACATGCTATGTACTGTACAGTGCTTTGCGATACTTTTGTATAAAAAGCGCTATATAAATGCAATAAATAAATAAATTAGTCTTTTAGCTTAACAAGTGAGAGGCAGCTCCATGGTACAAGAATATATTTATTAGTTTTAGAGAAGACCTCATAAATTCTTATCTTAGAAAAATGGGGAAAAGCCTGGTACTGTATATTATTAGTTTTAAGGAGTAAAGATGCACGAAGGAGGGAAAAGGTCTTATAAATTTGGGAGCAAAATTACAATTAAAATATATATTTTCTGGTACCATAAGAATCCTGGGCTGGGTTGCACCAGCTGTGTGTAAGTTCTTACTTAGCTTAGTTATAGCGTCTTTACTAACTTTGGTTTTACACATTACTAAATTTACACGGGTTGCACCAGGTAAGATAGTTATAACGTAAGGCTTAGTTGTTACTTAAATTTTACACATACCTTCAGGTAGGTGTAAGCTGTTCGTAGAATCACATTCCAAGATGGCACGGCAACTATTTAGGGCTCTGGACTCCTGAACGGAGGGTCGTGGGTTCAATCCCAGGTGGTGGACATTGCTGCTGTATCCTTGAGCAAGGTACTTTACCCAGATTGCTCCAGTAAAAACCCAACTGTATAAATGAGTAATTGTATGAAAAAATAATGTGATATCTTGTAACAATTGTAAGCCGCCCTGGATAAGGGCGTCTGCTAAGAAATAGATAATACTGGGTACCAGCAAAAAAAAAAAAATAATACTACTATGTGAACTTCTGTTTGAAAATGATTGTGTTCAGAGTTTTCGGCATCAGCGTGTTTTGCGAGACCGCATACATCCTCTTGACAATTACGATGATAGTGACCTTTATGCCCGTTTTAAATTTAGACGTGAGCATATTTTTAAGATCACTGATGAAGTCAAAAGTAACATAAAACATTAATCTTCCAGAAATGGAACACTTCCTCCATTTCTCCAGGTTTGCCTCACTTTAAGGTATTTCCAAAACCCGGTAGTCGACTCGATACAGGTGTATAAATCAACAGTCTGCAGAACAGTCTGTTTCTGGATGTAGTCCTGTGTTTTTTTCTTTAATGTGTATATTGTTAATTTTGGTAATGTTTTTTTTGTTTGCTTTGTATTTCACCTCTCTTTGTATTTTGATATCCTGTACGTTTGTACAGCTAGTTTCAATTAGTAAATGGTTGTGTTTAGCTTTAGCTGAAAAACGTTTGGGGAAATACAAATATAATAACATAACTGTAAAAATGTACGTAAATGCTTTGAACTTAATGTACTGTAAAGTGTTGTGAGCTTCAGTGATTTGAAAGTAATAAATGCTTGAGAGTGTTTTGAAAGTACATAGGGGAGTGTTTTGGACGTAGAAGTATAGTGTTATAAACGTGACCTGAGTGACTAGTAGAGTGTTTTGAACGTATGTTGAAAACACTCCCCAGAGTGTGTTTATTTTTGCGTATGTGGCAAAGTGGTTAACAGTGTGCAGGTGCAGGAGTGCTGCAGTGATCAATAAACAGACAGACAATGATAATCCAGGTGCAATGGTGTTTTATTTAATATCCCCAAGTCTGAAGACAAAACACAGTAAATAATAATAACAGGCAATACAGCATTGTGTGTTGCTGTGTTGTAATCCACGGGTTGGTCCCGAAATAATAGTCCCGATCTTTAACACCCACACGTAACACAAACACAATCACAAGTCCACAGTGCGTGCTTTAGTGCTCGTGGTACAGTTAATTGTGAACAATGGTGCAGTGATGTCCGGGTAAGTGCTGGCCTTTGGCGACAGCTCCGGATCGTGTTAGCCGTCTAATAACAACAAACAAAGTGATTCCTTAGACATGACAAAAACAAACAAAACACTCACGATAACAATACAGGTTTTCCTTCCGGTTCAACATTAACCATGCAAAGGAACAGATCACTTCACTACGTCCTCTTTTGTACCGTCAATTATGACCCCTTGGTTAACGGGTGCAACCGCTCCTTCAATCTGCGGCTGCCACATTGTTTCCCTTCCGGGTCGATGATTTAGTGTACCGTAACTCCGCCCCCTTTCTAGATGGCCGACACAGCACCCTCACAGGTTGGGTCACAGCGTACTACATCGGATCCAAACATGACAGCTTTATTCTGAAGCATTCAAATCTGTGGGATGAATTTGAAGTATGTTGATTTTAAAGGGCCTGGACCAGCTCCTGGTCCAAGCCCTGGTACTCTCCCGCCTAGACTACTGCAACTCCCTCCTGGCTGGCCTCCCTGCGTCCGCCACCCGTCCGCTCCAGCTCATCCAGAACTCCGCTGCTCGCCTGGTGTTCTCTCTGCCTCGCTTCTCCCACGCAACGCCACTGCTCCGCTCACTCCACTGGCTCCCGATCACCGCTCGCATCCAGTTCAAGACTCTTGTACTAGCCTACAGATGCCTTGACCAGACTGCACCCAGCTACCTCCAGACCCTCATCTCTCCCTACACCCCCACTCGACCTTTCCGCTTCTCCTGCACTAGAAGACTGGCTCTACCTCCTTTACGCTCTCCTGCCTCCAGAGCCCGCTCCTTCTCCACCCTCGCCCTGCAGTGGTGGAATGACCTTCTGTAACAGGGGAGATCTGGACTGACTATTTGGCACATCCGTATTACTGCAGGTAGAGGGCAGCAGTCTCGTGGGATCCGCCTGTCGGTCATGGCGATGACACGGAGAGGTGGGGAAGAGGGTGTGTGTGCTTTTCCTCTCTCTGAGTGGCTGAGGGGCGGGCCTTGGGAGACTGCTCGGCCCATAAGATCTGGTTTGGTTGGGCGCTCGGGTGGCCGTGTTTGGGGAATACCCAGTGACACTGACGAAAGACGTCAGTTTTAAAATAAAACGAGGCAAAACTGGCTGAGAAAACAGCCGGCCTTAAAATAATTTTAAAGAGGAAAGAAATAACAGAAATCACCACGTACCCGAGGGGACGTGCTTAGTTGTACGGGGAACTCCGGCCATCCCAGTGTATAGAGGGTAACTGAGCCCGTTCTGACCGGCTTAGCGGCAGCGGGGGCACTGCGTAAGCAGCACTTTTTGTTTGTAGTTTTATTACTGTGTTTTATTTTCCCTTTTTCTTTCGCCTTTGGTTTTCATTATTATTTACGAGCACTTGTTGTGCCTGTACCTGTATTAGTAAGCATCGTGGTTCTGGTTACTGTTGTCAGTATCCAGTCCACGGACAACAGCGCCATCTACTGTACCAAATAAATCAGTGCGCCTGAGCGGCGTTACAAATAAAGTACTGTCTCCATGTGTCAGTGAATTGCCCACCACCCTTCCATACCTTCCTACAGATGTCAGGACTGCCCAGTCCCTGACCACCTTCCGGCGCCTCCTCAAGACTCACCTCTTCAGACAGCACCTGTAGAACTCCTCTTTTTTTTCCCCCTGGACACTTACCACTCTTCCTTAAATGCGCTTTACTTGCTCTTATCTGCCCCCTATTTTACTGCATTTAATCCTGTACTTTAGAGTACTGTAATCTGTCAAGTGTTATTTAATCTGTAGTATTTTGTATTTAATTATATCCTGATGCAACTATCACTGACACTGTTATCTGCTTCATTATTGAATCGTATTTTGTCATACTTGTACTTGCTAGAACCAAAGTCATTGTATTTATCTTGCTCTTAATTGTATTATTACTTGTACTGTGATTCTTGAAATGTATTTGTTTACGACTGTAAGTCGCCCTGGATAAGGGCGTCTGCTAAGAAATAAATAATAATAATAAAATAATAAATTATTCAGCGATTCAGGGTATCCATTAAGAAGGTGGCTTTTTGATCAGCAGCTCTAACATCCTCAGTGCTGATTGGTTACTGAAAGGGAACACGTGATCGACTTGGAGTCTCCACTCTTAGTAACAAACTAGCTAAATTCTGCCTTAAGTATGTGTGGTGCAACCGAAAATAGGACAAACTTAGGCATAGCTGGTGCAACCCAGCCCTGGTTCTCCCACAAGATGAGTAAAAATGCAAGAAGCTCTCCGGCTATATGAACATTGCAAGAGGCCCCATCAAGGTTATTAAATTAGGTCAATATGTTTTATATGAGTTTCTCATTTAGGTTAACACAGATTTCTTTCCAATAACATTTCTGCTTATAGCTGTCTCAGCAAACTCTAAATGAATACAGAGTTTTTACAACAATATTCTTGCCCTTTCATTGGTTGATTTTTTTCCAGTGGTCTATTAAACACAGTATCCATCAGGATCTCAGAGTGCTCGCAGCATGACTGGAAATCTTTTTCTGGTTCTCTTCTTAAAGGTTCCTTAAAAGCCACCACAAGGTCCAGGATCCATCCACATGTGTGTGACAGTTTCAAGTGCTTGATATCTGCATGATACATGAATTCTGGTAGCTGGTCTCCCATCTTTGCATTCTGTTTTTCTCAAGTGAGCCCACTTTACTTGGTGAGCTGAATCACATCCTAAACATTCAATTATCTTTACATTGTCTGATTTAACATTCAAATGAGAAAATGATAATGCTTGTGGATCATTACATTCAAACATGATTTTACAATGTGTTACCATTGTAGTACACGCAGGACACGTTTTTGGTTCTGCTTGTGGCTGACAAGGGTTGACATCCACATATTAGTGTAGACACATGCCTGTCTGTCCTCATTTTACTATTTTTCAATCAGAGGGTTCCCAAGCCTCATTATCATCTCCATCATCAGTCGGGAGCCTTTCAGCTTCGGTGAACATTCTACCTATTTGAGGTCTGACTGACATAACTTGACTTTCAGCTTGTGTATCAGGATAAATAGCCACCGTAAGTATACCGTAATATATCTTTCTAAACAGCTGAGAGTCTGAAGATTATTAAGAGAATAACGTTTTCACTCTATGATGAAATATACCCTGCGATTACCTAGTTTGAATGTAAAAAATAAGTTTTAAAATGTACTCAATTATTTTTTCTTTAGAAATGTCTCTAAAAAAATATAAGTGTAATTTAGTCTCCAATCTAAAAACTGTAACTGTATCACTGGTAGCCACAACACTCAGGAACTGGGATCAGAAATAATTTTATAAATACCGTGTCTGGGTTTGATTTTACACCAAATTGTTTGATGGGTGCGTAATGTGAAGAAGTTTGCCATTAGATAGGTCTGTCAACTCATCAACATGGTTTGTAAAAAAAAGAAAAAAATTAAAAAAAAATTAAAAAAAAAAAAAAATCAAATTATTCGGTAAGCGTTCTTGGTCATGTAAAACAAGTTTGTATGTTCTCTGGTAATGCTGCGCTTTAAAATCATGGTCTAGGCCTATATGATAATTGAAACTAAAACCTAAGATACTGCAATTCTACACATCATAATAAAAGGTATTTTTATATTGGCCTGGGGCTTTAGTGAAATGCATTTTCATTGGAGAGCCATCCCTGAAGTTCATCCTATGAATATTTCACTACAGTTAATATTTAGTTAATTTCTTTTTGGATTTATAAACATTTTGGACGATTTCGTATGATTTCTGGTAAACTTGTACTTGTGATCGTCAAATCTCCCGAAACAAAAAAACTAAAACTCATTCGTCTAGCTTTCTGTTTATCTAACTTAACTTTCGTTTTGAAAGTATATAAAACCATTCCTGGTTGGTTGTTGGAGCTAGAGGTCTTCACAGGTCCGAATTAATCAAACCCGACCACGAACTGACCCGATGTAGAATTCTTATTAGACCCGGATCCGACCAGGCCCGAAAAAACAGTGGAACGCTTTTCCTTTCCCCAGCTTAGTATATGCACTGACTAGATACAGTATTAAAGCAGTGTTTTTTTTCCAGTCAACCTGGAAATCTGGCTGAACTACAGACAGTGTTTATTCCATCATGAACCTACACAGAGGACTGTAAAATGAAATATGTAATATGTTTGTGTGAAAGATACAAAGATAAATACATTATCTGAAAATCAAATGAACTGAAGTACGATCTCGTAAATGCGTGGTCGGGTCTCGGGTCCTTGGGTCCAGCTAGACCCGTGAAGACGGGTCTACCCTTATCCAGGGCGACTTATAATTGTTACAAGATATCACCTTATTTTTACATACAATTACCCATTTATACAGTTGGGTTTTTACTGGAGCAATCTAGGTAAAGTACCTTGCTCAAGGGTACAGCAGCAGTGTCCCCACTGGGGATTGAACCTACAACCCTCCGATCAAGAGTCCAGAGCCCTAACCACTACTCCAATGGTTGTATAAAAAGGCTTAAAATGGGCATCTAACGTCACCATTACATCATCGTTCATATGTGAACGATTTCAAGAGGTGCCGTAGCGAACGGGTTAATGAACTTACAGCAGAAAAAACTGCTCTTCCATTTTAAATTAATTTAGTAAAACAAGAATTGTGATTAGATTGGTGTACCTCTCTTGCCACACCAATCTATTCTCTCTTTTAATAAGTGTGATTAAAGCCACTGAATATTGGTTATTTGTTATGTAGTTTATTTTTTAAGGATACTGTCCTGATCACTGCTGGTATTGGAAATTGCATTTTCTTCCCATTTTATGAGGCCAAGTAACAGCTCCTTGTTGGATATGAAAATGGGGCATATTGGCCTGTGGACAGTGTTGCTCAATGAAATCTGAACTTGCACTGTATCATGTTGATGGCAGGTGCTTTATTCCTGATATTGGACCAAAAAAACCAAACAAAAAAAACATGGTTGTTTTTTGTTTGGAAGACAGCTAATAGAAATCATTAGCAGTATCCATAATCCAAAATTAATGCATTACTTCTGCAGTAGGTTTGAGGCCCTGCACATGAAAAGTGTGTTTTTTGTTTTGTTTATTTTACCTTCGTATGTTGTTTTTGTATAAATAATTTGAGAGCCAGATACTGTGCCCGAGACATGCTGCCAGCCAGGTTTGTTTACAGGGAATCGATAGCTGTGGATTGGACGGCTGAAGTTCCTTGATCGGTTGGTAGGCGTGTCCTGACAGCGTCTGGTGATAGAAAGGGTCAGATTAAGATCATCCACGCTACCCCGGACAATGAAAGAAACCAAACCGCCAACCCCTGTGTGTGGAACTGGGGTCAGGGTTTTAAACTTACATGGAGTAGAGATTAGTTTAGGGATTTTGAAATCCCATATAGTGAGGAGTGTGTCAGCGGGGCCTCCTTGGTTAGAGGAGTAGTGCTAGCCATATTCATGGCACCTTTTGTTTTGCCAGTATTTTTGTTTTGCCCTTTTTGTACACTTGTACTATGATCACCCATGAGGTACCATTTCTGGCACGCAGTATTTTTCGTTTACTGTAGCGGATTACTTTTACAAGGGCATTTTAGCAGAAAACTAATTATTTTATTTATTTTCTTAAAACAGTGACAGCTGAGGAGTTATGGAGGGGAGTCATGGCAGAGACTGGAGCTGGTGCAAGAAAAGGAAGAGGGAAAAGAACCAAAAGAAAGATGAAAAAAGATCTGAACAGAGGGCAGACTGTCGGCGAGGGTAGGATTATTGAACTTTTCTTCAGTCTTGTCAAATTCGGAAATTCTAAATTTGTCTCATCGATTTTTAAAAGGTGATAAATGGCTTGTACTCTATTTTAAAGATTTTTTTTTGTCTGACTTTATTTTCTTGCTTTTATATGTTGCCAGTAAGTCTTTTAGCTGAATTGTGGTACTTCTAGGTATAATCATAAGATAGACTGAGCACAGCTAAACAAACTTTCCAGTCCCGCCTCTCTTTTTTCCATTATTTTCTAATTATTTCTACTGGCTCGGAAGACCTAAACTCACTTGCACATAATCCTGTTTTTTTTCCTTCTTTTTAATTATTAATGTACATCTGCATAAGTGGATAACACAAACAATTGTTGAATACTAATTTTGGTCTACATCCAACACACTTCTCAAACCACTAACTAATGCATTGTTCCTTAGTGATGTGACCAAGATGCCCACATTGGGCAAATGCAACCACAGAAGAGCTTAGCTCATTCACCCATATAGCTGATTTATTTTAATTATTTGTTGCTTATCTTGTTGCTTATCTACACATGGCATAAGTGAAATAAAACTGTGTTTTATCAGGTCTGCATACATCACTTTGACTCAATGCACAAAAGAAGTATTAAGTCCAATGACCCAAGCAAATGTGCCAAGCACACAGATAACTGATCACTGTGGCTTGGGTAATCTCCTCTTTGGGAGAATGGAGGTAGCAAAGCCCTTTGAGTTGACATACTTGATGTATGTTGGTTACCAGCAGTTATTCTAGGCTTATCTCTGTGTGCTCTTGTTTTGTATTCTCTGCTTCTCCTTTGTCATACCATAGCGTTTTATTTGTTCTGGTTTTAGCAAAGTGATCCGGACCACGTGAAGTCATCAATGCAACAAATTCTGCTCCTTCTGCTTTGTGCTTGCACGTAATCTTGAGTTACCCAGTTTTATTCTATTAAGTGTCTTAAACCTTAGTAATAAGGTGTCTGGTATGTCACCCCCTGAAACAGTATGTAGGGTAGCATAGCCTGAATCTGTTGACTCTTTCTGAAATCACATCACAAAGGAAACTTCAAATGCTTCTTTCTCACTTTCAAAGGGGGACTTATCCAATACTTGTACAGATGGCTTCAAGCAGTACCTAGGGCTACTGATTTTCCATTCCGGGGAATAGCACAATTCATTTTTTATTAAAATGACCAATTCCATTTTTTTCTGGCTTTACAATAACAATAATCCTATTTACAGTACTCAACAAATTAAGTTTAGCGTTTTACTGGCAATACAATAACCAGGATAAAATATAAAATATAAAAAATGTGTGTTGACTGACACGTTGCTCTACACAGATTCTCTGCTGTGTATCACCCGATTGTAATTTAAATAGCGCCCCTTTTAATGTAAATGCATAATTAATCCTCCCAATTGTTTCTTTGCTAATTCTGCCTTATTTGCTAAATTTAACAAGAGGTGTGTCTCAAGTCTGAATGTCTTTATGAAACAAACTGTGTAGTGTAGTGACAACATCCTTTACACAGTAAAACGATCAATTTCCTTTAACTTAATGATATGAATGTATAGCTAGAAAAGTAGCTTTGAGCTTGTTTCTTCATCGTCCAGATAATATAATTTAATTAAGAAATGTTCATGGTTTAATCTGGCTAATTATAGCTTTGTTAAATGTAGGTAGAGTGGAAATAAATAAATAAACTAAACAGTAATTTAAATATGCAATTAATTTAGCTCACTTCGGGAAAGTCACGCTTTGAGCGCGGTATCTTAGGACTCAGTTTTTCAGCATAGAAAAGAATGCAGTGCTTTGCGTTTGTTGCTGTCTTTTTTGCTTTCTTGTTTTCTACATGTTTACGACTGGCAATATGATCTTAATGGTATTGACTCGTACACAGTCAATCGAATGACAGCAACATTTGCAGAATAGTATCATGCCATCCTCATATAGATTATCAGAAAATGTTTTAGTTCTGTCTTTTGCTGAAACATTGCATTTTTTTTTCTTCGTTGGTTCAGCCACCATGTTGAGTTTCAGCAGAGACGTGTGAGTGAAGTCACATGATGAATTAACTCAACTTGGCTGCGTGTAAAAATAAAAAAAACACAAAAAACTAGTTGTGAGCTAAAAAAGACAACATTGCAAAATTCCATTCCCAAAATGCCTAATTCCATTCCCAATGTATAATTCTGCAATAGTGGAAAATCAGTAGCCTAAGTGCTAAACAAAACTATGTAATGAAAAACACAGCTTAAAAAAAACACATTCACACTGCAGCTTGTTACTGTATGTCAAGCACAGTTCGCTAGCCAGGGTATTTGATAAGGAATGGGGTAAACCCAATCATTAAGTGTTATTTTAAATATTGGTGTGTTATTTTGTCAGGACGTGGGGGTTTCCTTTGGCCTGGTCTGAATATCCCAATTGTGAAAAGTGGGACTATCCAGGCTATCTCTAAAAGAGACCAAGCCCAGCAGGAGGATCTGCAGGCCGAGATAATCCGGCAAAGAGACGAGTGGGACCGCAGGAGGAGGATGAAGGTGAAGAGGGAGCGAGGGTGGACCGGAAACTCCTGGGGAGGGATCAGTCTCGGGCCCCCTGACAGTGGTCCAAACGGAGGTAAGATATGGCTCCTCCGACTAAGAGTAGTTTAAGCTAGCATGATTTTTTTAAATGTTAGAGTTTAAACCTTTTAAAGGTTATCCACATGTTAAACACTTTGAATTTGTCTAACCAACACTAAACAGCTTGCCACATCAACTACATCACAGATTTAATAACTCAGAAAAATAAGATTATTCTTTTTTTCCACGTGTCATTTTCTATGTTTTTTTCAGTACTATGTTTGATTGTAAAAAAACTGCACAAATTATTTTTTAATATTATGTTTTAAAACTACTATTAAAACCATATGGGACAATGTCACTTTAAAAAGGGAAGCAGAAGTGGAAGCAATGTCACCTTTTCTCCAGAACCTGTATTACAGCATACAGGAAAACAACATACAATAGTATATAGGCCTAGATTACATATACATTCTTTAACCATGCAATAACATTTAGACCTTGGTTTAGTATGTTAAAACTCAATGGAATTACAGCATGTTTGAAACTGTGCAATATATTTAAAACCTATTCAAGATTGTTACATGCAACCAGACAGTTTACAGTAGTTTGATGCCCATAATGAACATATCTGCCAGAGATTTAAAAAAAACAAAAAGCTGTCACGATGGAGTAGGTCAGGATGAACATAGTAAGTGCTTCCCAGTATACATCCAATCATGTTTCAGTACTGAAAACACAACGTAATGACATGTGTTGTCAGTATGTGAACATACCTCTTTTAATAATTATATAAGCCTGTATTCACCCCCAAAAAGCAACAATCAGAACAAAGGCATGGGTGAAAGTTTTCCGTCTGTAGACCGAATTCCGTAGAAATGCCAAATAAAATCACACGTAATTGATTTTTGTGACTTTTTTTTTGTTTTTTTTTTCTTTCTCCCTTTGAACTGTAATTTGATTGAGACAGTAGGCGCCTAACCCATAGGGCACAGGGGAGGCCCATAGTATTCTATGTTTTGTTATGGTTTTGCCTTTAAATGGTTTACGATGTAAAAATACAAATACAAAAAAAACATAATAAAATGCATCCTACACAAACATTGGTTTGACCTAAAGTCTGCAGTGTGCTATTTACAACAGCTAGCGTCAGCAGCAGTGTGACTGCAACAGAAGATGCTGGGCAGTTTGTGGAGACAATAAAAAATGATTCATTAAATATAGGCTAGGTGTTAGTTTTATAGTTTGTTTCTATTCTCTGTTAATTAAATTATATGCATTGAAGAAAGGCAAGAGAGAACCAGATGTTTGTTTGTTTATTTATTTATTTCTTTTTAAATAAGAAAGTTAGTAGGTTTGTGTTGCTGCAGGGCCATTTAACGGGTTAAGTTCAACACCAACTCTAAATAAAATGTTGTTCCTGTTATTATGAAGCACTAGTAATAATCTGAAGCAGTGATGCTTAAAAATAACAGAAGCCTGTTTTTACTTTAGTGAATAGGCTAGAGTGTTTTTTTTCATAAAAACTTGTCATTGTTCTTTATTGAAATAACTTTTTAGCTTTCCTGTTGAAGCTTGTTGTGTACTACCCATTCAATCAAACCAAGTACGAATTGGTCTGAAGTAATGAGTGGAGTCGAAGCTTGTGGCCAAACTTTGCTGTGAATTTACAAGTTGCTATGTGCAGTGTGACTGCAAGTCTTTCTGCAGGTGGCACTGGCATCGCATGTGTATTTTTGCATTGAAGCACTGGTCCCAATCTGTTTAACAGATCGTAAAGCCTTTCACCTGTCATTCTAAAATACCTCAAATATCTCTCACTGTCATACACCTGCATCTCTCTAATTATTGTATAAAATTCTCTCTTTTGGGTTCTCTGTTGGTTGAGAGGACGGATGTACCAACAACGTCGCTTGTTTGTTTTTTTTTAAGCCTCTTGTATAACAAACTCTGCACGAAATACAGTACAAACTCTGTACAGCAAATAGTGAAGCTCTCTGTGCCTGAAGTATCGCATTCACCTGCGAAAGAAGTATGAACCAGCCTTTTCTTTAAAAGTACATACCTGAAATTGTAAGGTACGGTAATTAAAATATTTGTGCTTATTACTCTCCCTGTGGTTCTGCGCACTGTCAGCCTGTGCTAAAGATATACAATAATGTACTCGATCCGAAGTAAGTGCAAAACTTGCCCCATTATTTAAAGTTCAAAATATAAATATTTTAAAACTAGCAAGAAATGACTTGGTTGCAGTAGCAGCAGTTACATTATTGTTTTAAGTGGTTTTATTATGGGCTAACTTTGTCCTCAAACTCAGTGGACCATATTTAGAAGGCAGCACAAAGGCAAAGACACCATTTTTTAGACGAATAAAACCATTTTAATGGTATAAAACAGGAAATAACTCTTGACTGGTCTTTCCTGCAACTAAGTTTATACTGTTAAATACATACTGTTGAAATTGTTTTATTCAGCAAAAAAATAAATCTTTGCATTTGCTTCAGAATAGTGCTTCTGACATGGCAAGTATTTGTACTGGTTGTGCTACTTGCATGTATTTGTAATGAATGCGTGCTTAGTGAGTACATATTGAACATTTTATGCTGAAACACCTGCCCAATTTTGTTGGCTTGTGATTACTAAAACTGTAACTTCACGACAGCAAGGTTTGCTTGGTTTCTTAGCTTCTTAATTTAATTAAAAAAAAATAATAAAAAAAATGCAGTTAGTCCTTCAGTTTGCCCCCCACTTTTTAACAAAGTCAGGCACCTATGATTGAGACACAGAATTATTGGACTATTGCTTCTGAGTTGTACTGCTTTTAGAATGAAACACTCACCTATAGGTAACAAAACTGGCTCAGTGTTACTGAATAAGAAAGTTTACTGGTCCAGAGCTTATCTATACTCAAAGTGCGTATAATGCAAACGCTCCTTAAATTAGGTCTTTGAAAATTGTCAAAATGGTCCTTGAAAAGTCCTTGAAATCTGTATGAGAAAAACTGTATGAACCCAGTATTTACAACATCTGATTGAGTTAAGCAGAGATTGTATGTGATTTTTACAGCTGAGGTTTTATAATGTATATTATGTGAATTGGGCATATATGTAAAAGGTTTGAGTAACATTTCAAAAACAATGCTTGTTAACTATCCTCATGTGTGATTTATCAGGTTGATCCATCTGGTAAAATGACAAGTTGTAAGTGAAGTAATTTCTGAATTTCTTTTTCTACAAAGCCGTTCAAATTTGCTTCTGAAAGTGGTCCAAAATGGCTCAAAATGCATCTGAGAGCATGTACAACCCCAGAGCTTCGGGGGGCCCCTGGCAGCCCCCAGACCCTCGGCCAAAAGATTGGTTTTTCCACAGGAGTTTCACTCAAAATGTTCATTGGCCACTTTCACCCATGCAAATGTAATATTTATTATTTTATTTATTTGTTTTTATTTAGCAGATGCCTTTATCCAAGGCAACTTACAGAGACTAGGGTGTGTGAACTATGCATCAGCTGCAGAGTCACTTACAACTACGTCTCAGCCGAAAGACGGAGCACAAGGAGGTTAAGTGACTTGCTCAGGGTCACACAATGAGTTAGTGGCTTGAACCGGGGACCTCCTGGTTACAAGCCCTTTTCTTTAACCACCGGACCACACAGCCTCCAATACATAACTAATACATAACTGATCATGATTCTGATACCCTCAATAAAACCTGTGCTCAGGATTGTCCACCACAATTGAGCAGTTCTGAGATCAAGTGATGCAGTCATACATATTTACCTCCACAATCCATGTCATCAGGGATATTCATCTACCATGATTAAATGTAAAGAAGTATAAATGTCTTTTAACATGATTCAGTGACAGATGTACTTGAGCCCGCTGTGATCGAAACAAGATTTGAGTGTTATATAATAATCCTGAATTGCAGGTGTCTGACAGTTTAAAGAATACATGGTTTTGATGCATATTCTGATTAAGGCTGATTGATAGTCAAGGTACTTTACCTATATTGCTCCAGTAAAAACCCAACTGTATAAATGGGTAATTGTATGTAAAAATAATGTGATATCTTGTAACAATTGTAAGTCGCCCTGGATAAGGGTGTCTGCTAAGAAATAAATAATAATAATGTTGCCCTCTAAATAATTAGATAGAAACTTGTTTAAAAACATTCTAAAAAATAAGAGTTGTTTTTATTGGTTCTTTTAAACTACGTATTATTTATGTTAATAATAATGGGAGTGTGTGGGGATCGTGGGTTTGTATGTAAATTGTGCTGTATTGGGTAATTATAGGAGGGAGGTCTTGGGGTAGCTTTAGTTTTTATTTTTTTTTATTGCATTTTATTTCATATATACAAACATACAATTAAACAACAACAAGAAAAATAACACAAGTTAAAGGAAAATATGTCTGCGATATTTGCACTTGCCTAGTGTGCTGCAAAATGTCCACAAGCTTCTGCAAACTTACCCTACCAGTTTCAACTTTTAAGCCTTTCTTTTTCACTTCAGGAAATGCACCGAAAAATGTGGCACTTAACTGACTAGTGCTAGTATTATTTTGTTTCAGCTGAACATCTCCCGAACAAAGTCCTGCCTACGCCACTGGGTACTTCTAAAGCTGCATCCACACTGGACGCGAGCGAAGTCGCCGAATTTCAGTCCACACCAAACGCGACATGGAAACGATCCAAAAGACAAAATAAATACATGACCCCACATTCCTATTGGACATACGAGAGAGGGGCTGTCCCATTACAAAACACGTCTTGTTTGGTTACCACCCTGACCTCCGGCAATCCGTTGTAAAATAAGGGTTGGACTTGTAAAATCTATAGATCAGGGTTATTATTATTATTATTATTATTATTATTATTATTATTATTAGTAGTAGTAGTAGTAGTAGTAGTTGTAGTAGTAGTAATTGTACAGCTGTAGTCGTAGTATTTATTTATTTTTCTTCGTGGTACCAGTAGTAGTAGACGGATTTGAAGCCTGATACATCTCCAGCTGGACAATAGTAGTATAGTTGAACTGATGTTTTCAACAAAATTTTCGGAAATCTCCCCTGAACCAAATGAGAATTTCTAATGTTGTTTTTTTTTTATTTTTATTTTTTTAAAATTAAGATTACAGCTATATATTGAAAATGTGTCTGTCTGGTTTTTTTTGACCTGCTGTCCTAGATTGGAGTAAAATATTAGTGTCAATGTACAATTTGCTTTTTTATTTAATTATTTATTTATATTTTGTTTTTCACAATACATACCCATGTCTTCATGATACAGTAAATTGGGTTTTAATAGGGTACATTTCACAATTGATGGATGGCATTACCAGATAGTTACAGAACAATAAAGCGCTGCTGTAGTTCTGGATATATATATATATCTCAAACCTTTAGTCCGTAATAGTTGGCTGTTGCATGATTAATGTTGAATAGATCCTAAAGACTTACTTAATGCCAGATTGCCATATTAACACATCTCTTAACTTATTTTACAGAAACCTATGAAGATTTTGACTCTCGGGTGATCGAGGTAAGATCTGCCATTTTCTGGATATTTTAAAGCACTGTACATTATATTTTGCTCAGCGTTTCATTTAACTATTTCATGCAAGCGGCCAAGGTAGTGTCACTGATCTGTTTTAGTCCTGTCAGTGCTGTGCTACAGTACATTTGGAGCCTTATCTGTTTAAGCGACATCAGTATTTCAAATAGATCCACCAGTTTTTAGTGACTTTGAAGAGGACAAGACGTGTAAGAGAAATGATTGTCATGGGAAGCTTGTTTATGTATGTATGTATGTATGTATGTATGTATGTATGTATGTATTTTTAATCAATATTGTTTTGTGGAAAGTCTCTGTAGTGGTAAGCCGTTTGGCTGTGGTCTGATAAGATCAAATGGAGAGCCTAAATGAACTCTGTCACCAAGAAGGCCTAAAGCATTCCACCCTGTAGCTTACAAAAACAGCTTATTTCTAAATATGGTTATCAGGTAGCCTTTGTACCGTCACAGTTGTTCAAATTAACTTTTTTCATGTACTTTATGGGGATGACATTAATTCAGCCCTGGGTCTCCATAAGAAAGCAGCAGGCTATAACGACTGCTCTAGCCTCTCCACATCTCCAGCCATGTAAAGTGCCCAATTATCCTGCATGACATTTCTAACAGATACAAACTGATTAAACCCTAATTAGATTCCATGGCTTGCACAGCATTTTGAGTTTATTTCTGGATACTTGTGGCGTAGCCCAGGGGCTGAGTTACCCATTTGTCATTAATTGTGCACTGCTTAGTAGTTGTCAGTTGTGTATGACAGTCTGTATGGACTACTGCTCGAGTCAAGAGCCAGTGATAAATTGGATCCTTTTATCTCTACTGTAACAGAGTGCTAGTCTTTGAGCACGAACTGTAACAAATGTGATCAGCGATTCAAAGGTTTGTAGTGCATTCGGAAAACAGATTGCTATGAGTCTCTCTTAAAAGGTGTTCTTAATGATGAACTTGACTGATGTTGAGTCGTCTCCAAAGTGCAGTTTACATTGTAACATGTACCCTTGTTCCATAAGGCCATTCCTAATTATCCAGTGTTTGTGCATTATAGGAAAATATGCCGTATTGCCTGTATTTATTACTTCCCTTTCTGCAAAAACAGCAAATGATAAGCCTGAGAGAGCTTTGGGGGTTATTTTCTGAAAAATGCTATTTCGTGTTCTGAACACCTGAAGAGACGTAGGAGGCTGTGTGGTCCAGTGGTTAAAGAAATGGGCTTGTAACCAGGAGGTCCCCGGTTCAAATCCCACCTCAGCCACTGACTCATTGTGTGACCCTGAGCAAGTCACTTCACCTCCTTGTGCTCCGTCTTTCGGGTGAGACGTAATTGTAAGTGACTCTGCAGCTGATGCATAGTTCACACACCTTAGTCTCTAAGTCGCCTTGGATAAAGGCGTCTGCTAAAGAAACAAATAATAATAATAATGCAGTTTGTTGGCTAGGAATTTAATAGGTTAAATACACTGTAATGCCATGGTCTCCATTAAAACCTACATTGGCAAAGCCATCATAGGCTTACATGCAATATCTATAAAAAAAAGATAGATTCATCATTTGCCATATAATCATATATTTAATTGTAAACATTGCAAATGGAATGAGCAAAGGAAATTGCATGAAATAACCAAGGCTATTCATAACACTATTATTATTATTATTATTATTTATTTCTTAGCAAACCCCAAGGCCAGGTAATTTATTGCCACTTAAAAAGCCATTTACCTGGTTTGTTTGTTTTAATGTTGATACATCTGCACTATGCAGTATCAGCTGGCTGTACTTTATCTCCACCCAGTGTAATCTTGGAAAAATGTCAATTTTCACTACATTTTGAAATTATGTGAATTAATAAATGCTACTTATAATTACTGTATAACACCATGCTTGCGAGATATTTTTCTTCAGATGATTGTTTTAGTGTAATTTGAATCAAAGATTGCTCCCTTTGTCTCACTGCTGTCTGGCTTTGTGTTCTTGTCTGTACTGTCATTTTATAAGTGAAAATGTGTTTCTCAAAGGGCAGAGAAGTTATCACTCGCCTACTGCAAATAAGTCATTTGTGTTGCTCAATGTGTTCTTTTATAATGACGGTAGATTTTTTTGGTTTTAGTTTGACTGTTTTTATTTAATTAAACCCAGATTCATAACGTTTTGATAAATAAGTTCCCTAAAATGTATTTGTAAAGATTGTGGTTTCTATCTTGATTGTAATCCATATGGTAGAATTTGAACTGCAGTAAATGCATAAAGTAATTCATGTATGGAACTGTGGCAAAGTGCCCCGCCCCTGTGTGCATTTGTGTGTTCTGTGTATGTATGTATGCGTGCGTATGTTAATGTTGGTGTATAGATTGGTACACGGGATATAAACGGGTCTGTGTTTCACGTGTGTTTAAAGTGTATAATTATATTTAGGCACGAGGATGGCACATCACTTCACGTGCAGATAAAATGTGTATAATGTGTGGCACGGGGTTGCACGTAATGAATTCACGTGCTGGGATTCAAGTGAGTAATTAATTAGTAATTGAATCCCAGCACAACAGTATATATAGACGCACATTTCTTGCACTCAGGGTTGGTGTTCAGTGAGTGGAGAACGGGATTGGAGACGGAGGTAATAATAATAAGAAGAATAGTTAAGTGTTTTCACTCACCGTGTTTGTTCGTCTGTCTGTCCTGCACCGTCTGTTTAGTGTTTAGTCGTTTTGTATGTCTATTTATTTTGGCTATAGTGCCGTGTCCAGTGTTTTTGTCTGTTCCAACCTTTTATTTTCTGTTCTGTTTATTAAATGCTGAACGCGATCACGCGTTCAGCCTCACCAAAACCCCATCTCTCTGTCGTTTGTGTTCCTGTTTCTGGTCTGACGCCACCCACTCCGGCCGTCTTTGTGACACGTGGTGTCCTGCGTGGGATCGACAGCGCCTCCAGGACTCAGGCCAGAGCAGGAACCGCATTTTTTTGAAAAAAAAAAAAAAATGTTGGATTACAAAAAAAAAATATATATAAATAAATAAAATGGGATGGAAGGAGGATAAAGAGGTGAAGGACAGGGAGGAGGAGTGCCGCCTAAGGGCCAGACATCCACGGCGATCTAACAAGCCAACGCCGGGGTGCCTCCTCTGCGACCAGGATCATCTGTTCGCCAACTGTCCCTTCCGCAGTTATGAGGAGGAGCCTGAGAGTCCACAGCCCAAGTGGGAGGAGCCTGAGCGTCCACAGCCCAAGTGGGAGGAGCCTGAGCGTCCACAGCCCAAGTGGGAGGAGCCTGAGCGTCCACAGCCCAAGTGGGAGGAGCCTGAGCGTCCACAGCCCAAGTGGGAGGAGCCTGAGCGTCCACAGCCCAAGTGGGAGGAGCCTGAGCGTCCACAGCCCAAGTGGGAGGAGCCTGAGCGTCCACAGCCCAAGTGGGAGGAGCCTGAGCATCCACAGCCCGAGTGGGAGGAGCCCGAGCGTCCTACGCCTGAGTGGGAGGAGCCCGAGCGTCCTACGCCTGAGTGGGAGGAGCCCGAGCATCCTACGCCTGAGTGGGAGGAGCCCGAATGTCCTACGCCTGAGTGGGAGGAGCCCGAACGTCCTACGCCTGAGTGGGAGGAGCCCGAACGTCCTACGCCTGAGTGGGGGGAGCCCGAACGTCCACAGCCCAAGAGGGGGGAGTCGGTGCGTCCACAGCCCAAAAGGGAGGAGTCGGTGCGTCCATAGCCCAAAAGGGAGGAGTCGGTGCGTCCACAGCCCAAAAGGGAGGAGTCGGTGCGTCCACAGCCCAAAGAGAGGAAAGTTGGGGCTTCCATAACCCTAGGAACCAAGCTGCCAGCAGAGGGAGAATGCCTGCTGGTCCCACCTCCACCAGCAGAGGAAGAATGCCTGCTGGTTTCCCCTTCCGAGGCAGAGCCGCACCAGTCCCCTGCAAGAGAGGCAGAGCAGCACCAGTCCCCTGAAAAAGGGGGAGACGACATGCTGCTCCCACCTCCGTCGCCAGGAGACTACACGCTGCTCCCACCTTCACCGGCAGGAGCAGAGCAGCCGGAGCTGTCTCTGCCTCCGCCACCTCCACCGGCAGGAGCAGAGCAGCAGGAGCTGCCTCTGCCTCCGCCACCTCCACCGGCAGGAGCAGAGCAGCAGGAGCTGCCGCTGCCTCCGCCATGTCCACCAGCAGAGGGTGAATGCCTGCTGGGTCCCTGTCGACCAGCAGAGGGTGAATGCCTGCTGGTATCACTTCCCCCACCAGCAGAGGATGAATGCCTGCTGGTATCACTTCCCCCACCAGCAGAGGATGAATGCCTGCTGGTATCACTTTCCCCACCATCACGAGGAGAGGAGCGGGAGCTGCCTCTGCCTCCATCACCATCAGGGGGAGAGAAGCAGGAGCTGCCTCTCCCTTCACCAGAAAGACCAGGGCGTGAAGCTGGCGGCCCTCCGCAGCCCTTGCATAGGCTGCTGAGGGAAGCATGGGTAAGAATCGCCTGGTCGCAGAGGCCGAGAAGAGGGCCAACACCCGCATCCCGGCTGGTCCTGACTCCCTGCCACGCTTCACCCTCGCCTGGGGCTGCCAGCCGTGCCGCATTGCTTGGGGCTGCTAGTTGCTCCGCATCGCAGCAGGAAGTACTGTGGCCGGAACCCCACCAAGGGGAGTTGTCGGCCACGAAGAAAGTGGGGGAGGTCAGGAGACCTGCTCCCACTGCAGCAGTTTCGCTGCCGGAGATCGTGGGGGAGGTCCGGAGACCTGCTCCCACTGCAGCAGTTTCGCTGCCGGAGATCGTGGGGGAGGTCCGGAGACCTGCTCCCACTGCAGCAGTTTCGCTGCCGGAGATCGTGGGGGAGGTCCGGAGACCTGCTCCCACTGCAGCAGTTTCGCTGCCGGAGATCGTGGGGGAGGTCCGGAGACGTGCTCCCACTGCAGCTTCTTCGCTGCCGGCAGTACTGTGGTCGGAGCCCCACCAAAGGGAGCTACCGGCTACAAAGAAGGGGGACGAGGTCTGGAGACCACTTTCCCCAGCAGCAGTTTCGCTGCAGGAGTTCTTGTGGCCGGAGCCCCACAGGAGGGAGCTGCCGGCTACGAAGAAGGGGGAGGTCGGGGGACCACCTGCCCCCGCAGCTTTTTCGCTGCAGGACGGGACCAACAGGCTGTCAGCCGTGCCACTACCGGCAGGGGAGCTGACAGCATTTCCAGCCATGGGCCCACTGAAGCCTCCCTTCCCAGCCCGAGACTTTGGCCTGGACTGCTGGGTATTTAAGGGGGGAGGTGGCCGTTGAGGCCATGTGTGCTGCGCACAAGGGGGGGTATATGTGGCAAAGTGCCCCGCCCCTGTGTGCATTTGTGTGTTCTGTGTATGTATGTATGCGTGCGTATGTTAATGTTGGTGTATAGATTGGTACACGGGATATAAACGGGTCTGTGTTTCACGTGTGTTTAAAGTGTATAATTATATTTAGGCACGAGGATGGCACATCACTTCACGTGCAGATAAAATGTGTATAATGTGTGGCACGGGGTTGCACGTAATGAATTCACGTGCTGGGATTCAAGTGAGTAATTAATTAGTAATTGAATCCCAGCACAACAGTATATATAGACGCACATTTCTTGCACTCAGGGTTGGTGTTCAGTGAGTGGAGAACGGGATTGGAGACGGAGGTAATAATAATAAGAAGAAGA
The DNA here is from genome assembly GCF_902713425.1 of Acipenser ruthenus. Classification (NCBI taxonomy): domain Eukaryota; kingdom Metazoa; phylum Chordata; class Actinopteri; order Acipenseriformes; family Acipenseridae; genus Acipenser; species Acipenser ruthenus. The sequence continues at coordinate 15,625,565 of NC_081194.1, forward strand.
ATAGTTAAGTGTTTTCACTCACCGTGTTTGTTCGTCTGTCTGTCCTGCACCGTCTGTTTAGTGTTTAGTCGTTTTGTATGTCTATTTATTTTGGCTATAGTGCCGTGTCCAGTGTTTTTGTCTGTTCCAACCTTTTATTTTCTGTTCTGTTTATTAAATGCTGAACGCGATCACGCGTTCAGCCTCACCAAAACCCCATCTCTCTGTCGTTTGTGTTCCTGTTTCTGGTCTGACGCCACCCACTCCGGCCGTCTTTGTGACAGGAACAAATTTTTTTGGTTTGCTATGAAATCTAACTGGCTAATTTTAAAGAGTTTGTTTCTTACTAAGAAAAAAACATGAAAGAATGTCATAAGCATGCAAAGTAGAATAATATGAAGATGTTGACAGAAAAATGTCAACAGCTTTATAAAAAATAAAGCATTCAAAAGGCTGACCACATACATAATTGTCAGTTTTTAAATAGGTGTACGAGTATGGCCTTAACACCATTGTTTAATTAACACTGAATCAGTATTTTTGGAAATGCAAACACCTATCCAGTCTCCACCAGTAGTTCAAAGTAAAGTGAATAAGGGAATTGCAAGCCTGTGCTACTGTAGGTTTCTTAATAGAGGCAGCAGTGCTGCAGATTGAGTGCCGCTGTAGCTTCACAGTGCCATTGCCTCTGCGTGCCCTGTGGGGGCCTTTGTGCTAGAAATTAATTGGCACCTGTGTAAGCCTGGGTGAACAACAGTGGTGTTGGTGTCAGATAACCAGTGGACTTTACTTGAGGTGTACAGTGTCTTCTGTCATTCTTTAGGGAATACTTCTCTAGCCAAGATTTTACCAAGATAGTGGTTTTTATTAAAATTAATGAAGTTCACTTACTTGTAGTTTAATCTTTTAGCACATGTACTGTAGTTGAATGTACCTGTCACATGTGTGTTTGTTTGTTTGTTTGTTTGTTTGTTTGTTTGTTTAATGTAACTGTTTTTACCAGTATAGTTATACTCACTAACACTGAGTGTCTCATTTTCAGTGAGGTACCAGGAGTATAATTAGAGTAGAACTCTCTAAGATTCTCTAAGCCAAATTAAATGGTTTGGTAGCTTGGTGTTTATAAGCACTGTTAACATATTACAAGAAAGCTTACAATTTGTGGTAATAATGTGACTGGAAAAGTTACTAGTAGAGAAGTAATTCTATTACCACTTCTTGGCTAAATAAAAGATCACAGAGTGAGGATGTTTCTGGGAGCTTCAGAATTAAAATTGTCAGATGTAGCATATACATCCTGGATTCGCTTGTCCAAACACTAATTCAGCCCGTCCTTGTTGCATTGCAGATTCACTGCTTGGGGCAGCTTATCGATGTTGTTTCACATTCCATCAGCGGCTGCCGTTTGTCATCCCTCTAGTTTGAAAGAGAAGAAAATGCATTCCCTTTATATACGAGTAAAGCCAAACCTTCTCAGAAGAATCAATCTTGATTTCATTAGATATTTCCCCTAGCCCCTTCCTCTTCAGCCATACACTTATATATAAAAAAACAGGTTTTTGAATTACTTCATATTTCATATCGAACCACCCTGCTCCCCCCGCCCCCCACCCCACCCCCCACCACCACCAAAAAAAAATTATGTAGGACAATTTGGTCAAGTGAAAAATAAGATTCTTAACCAAGAAATGCTCACTTGTTTGTTGCCTCATAGTACTGAATATTAAGGAGCTATGTGACATTCACGCTTTGATGCAAGGTCAGGTTGTGTTGGCAGAAAATCCCTTTGTGTAAGAACTGTTTGCATCCCTGCAATAAAAGTGCAAGTCTCAATAAGACACATAACAAATAAATAAAAAGTAAAAGAAAATTACATTAAAATAAAGCCCAGCCGACATGAGAGAACCTGCTTCTTCAAATGATTCAGGAAACATTCTGCCTATACATCAAAAAAGCAAGGTTAAGGCATTGGGAAGGGATGGTAATTTTAAACACTGTTTTTTAATACCAGTGAGTAATAAGTCTTGTTCAGGGTGACCAGCACTGAGATTGAATGAATCATTACTCCCTGTTGAACTGAGCCCTTGCAGTGCTACAGTAATACAGGTGTAAAACAACATTGTTGTGTAAAGAATTAAAACCAGCAGTAATTTGTTTGCTGCACCAATGTGGTTAAAACAGTTTTGTTTTGTTTCATTTTAAAATATCTAGAAAAAATAAATGAATAATTCAGCAGCAATATGTTGGGTTTTTTTTCCCCAGCAATTAGCCTTTGTCTAATTCTAAAGGCAAAGAGAGTATTTCCACTGGCGTAAGGATACATTAAATAAAGTGAATCTGAAGTATACAAAAATCAGTTGTTGAGGTATTTTTCATGCCCTTCGTAGGTTCTGCCCCCACATACGGACATGGCCTGTCAGCGTGCCTATCAACAAGTGCTTTATTTTTTTTTCTTCTAATTGATCATACACCAGGATGTTTTTTTGAACATCTTTCCTCATGTATGTTGGGCTTAAGAATCAATTGCTCTTTTGAATGTATTGTTATAATGATCTTTAATGTATATTATTATCTGGGATTGTATATTGTTTCTAGTCTCTGATTGGTTGGGGTAACATACTGTGTGTTCCGGACTGAACCCTAAATGTAACTCATATGTGTGGTTTAAAAATATTTGCATGGAAACTTCTTGAATGATGTGGAATAATTATAGTGCAGATAGCCTCCTTCATTGAAACCTGGAACCAGTTTCTCCAGTGACCTTAACACTGTACAACTGTATTGGAATTAACTCAAGTAAGCAGAATGGGATTTTTCAACACCCAAGTGATAGGGCAGCATCAAATATCTTGGTTAAAATTAAATTTTCATTGTGTGTTTTGTTGTTCGTTTGTTTATTTATGATGTTTGCAATCATGCATTCCCTTTTTGATATAGTGTGATCAGGTGCTTTTTGATATAGTGTGATCGGGTGCTTTTTGATATAGTGTGATCGGGTGCTTTTTGATATAGTATGATCAGGTGCTTTTTGATATAGTGTGATCGGGTGCTTTTTGATATAGTGTGATCGGGTGCTTTTTGATATAGTTTGATCGGGTGCTTTTTGATATAGTATTGATCGGGTGCTTTTTGATATAGTGTGATCGGGTGCTTTTTGATATAGTGTGATCGGGTGCTTTTTGATATAGTGTGATCGGGTGCTTTTTGATATAGTGTGATCGGGTGCTTTTTGATATAGTGTGATCGGGTGCTTTTTGATATAGTGTGATCGGGTGCTTTTTGATATAGTTTGATCGGGTGCTTTTTGATATAGTATTGATCGGGTGCTTTTTGATATAGTATTGATCGGGTGCTTTTTGATATAGTGTGATCGGGTGCTTTTTGATATAGTGTGATCGGGTGCTTTTTGATATAGTGTGATCGGGTGCTTTTTGATATAGTGTGATCAGGTGCTTTTTGATATAGTATTGATCAGGTGCTTTTTTATATAGTTTGATCGGGTGCTTTTTGATATAGTGTGATCGGGTGCTTTTTGATATAGTGTGATCGGGTGCTTTTTGATGTAGTTTGATCGGGTGCTTTTTGATATAGTTTGATCGGGTGCTTTTTGATATAGTTTGATCAGGTGCTTTTTTATATAGTTTGATCGGGTGCTTTTTGATATAGTGTGATCGGGTGCTTTTTGATATAGTATTGATCAGGTGCTTTTTTATATAGTTTGATCGGGTGCTTTTTGATATAGTGTGATCGGGTGCTTTGGCCATGTTCCATAGCAGTTCTTCAGTTCTGGTTGACAGATTCACCAGAGACATATTTAACAAGGGCAAGTGTCCGTATAGCAGCAAAAGCCAGTGCCATTTAGTACATATTGTAGCTACTGTCTAGCAGGTAACTAAATGGTGCTGGCTGTTATACAGACGTTTTGGTGGTTCTACCCTGTGGCATATGTCCGTGGTAAAAGGGAATCTGGAAACTTAAACTGAAGAGCTCTTCCTGAACAGATGAAAACACCTTATTGCATGTACTATATAAAAAGGTGAATAAATCACAATATATGAGTTATTTATAAACACTCCTATCATTACAAATATCATAAAATGGAAAGATGACGGTGAAAAAAATATATAGGCCTATATATGAAAATGTAGTTTGATGCTGCATGGTCTTTAAATGCCTAAAAAAATAATGTACAAGAATGTGCAAGAATGCCTTATAAAATATTTACTCAACATGTGAAGCTTGCCTGTCTGGACCAGGATAGTCTGATTTAGTAAATTTTAAATTTACCCAGACCAGACCAGGAAGCTGACACAGAGACACAGACAGGCAGGGTTGAAAGCGCTGGTGCGCCATTTGTATTCACACAAAAATAAATCAAAAGATTGTACAAAACACTGCTCACAGAGCAAAATAAAAGGTTGCACAAAAACCAAAGCACCAAACATATACTGTACTGGTCTGCCCAGCACGAGTAGCAATTGCCTTTACTTTCTGTTTCATTTTAGATTTTTTTTCAGCTCGCTCACTTTCCTCCTTCCAAACACCCATCCCGACCAGCAACACACCCCTCTAATTATACGTAGGGATTTTCTTCTGCCCTGCCACACTGCAATATTTATTCCTGCCATTTGCAGAGATTTCCTTTAGTTTTTAACCTTTGCTTATTAGAAGATTGAAACAAACCAGTGTTTTAATCAAGTTTGCTCACCAAAAACGACATTACCTGTGGGCCCGATCACAGTCTAGCTTGATAAAGAACTCTGTGATTTCAACCCTCCTGGTTCCGACCTTGTCATCATCTGTTTATAACCACAACCTGACAGCCTTTCATCCTTACACAATAATTTATTACATATCAAAAATTGAAGCGATAATAGGTTTAGATACAAACTAGTAAGTCATCCCATCTTGATTAAGCCACGGAACCTCAATTTGAACTCCTGAAGAATCGGGAGCTCTCAGATATCATACTGTATCGTCAAATATAGTGAGTGGTACTTTTGTTGAAGCGGTTTATAAAAGACAAATAGTACAGTGATGAAAATAAACTATTCCCCTAGATGAATTTAAAACTTAATGTGTATCAGCCAAATTACATCAGCATCTGCAGGAGCACAGATACACATGCAGCTGGAAACTAGATTTGGCTGAATCCATACAAATGAGATTTATGACTTTGTTTATCAGTGAATTCCAAAAATGTAAACGCAGCAACAAAACATACATTTCATGTTTACCATGTTATGTCTTAGTGTTGCCATTTTTTATTTATGTATTTATTGATTTGTGTATATATTTGGCCATGTGGCAAAGTTATCACTCCTTATTGTGCTGCTTCTGTATTGGCTTGACAGTTACCACAATATACAGAAATAATCATAAAAATAATGTCATTTCAAATTACTGTATGTGTCAACATGCCATATTTCGTGCAACTATATCTTTTGGCATGAATTTGTATCATACTTCTATTTGTAAATAAAAAAAGGATAAGCTCTGATAATGAAAACCAAACGACCTTCACCAAGGACAGCTTCCATTAAACACATTTAAATACAAAACTAAATATTTAGTGTTTGCTGTTAGTGTTAGCAAGTGATTACCTGACATGTTTTTACTGTTTGGATGCAAATAAATATAGGATGTCAACCTGGAAATGACACTAAAAAGGAATGTCTCTCAATTTTTTTGTGTGCCCTGGAACTGTGCATTGTAATATTTCTACTTGTATTGATTCGAAAGACTTTCAGTAGCATAAACAATAGTGATAATGACTTCAACATACAAGAAACTTCCCCTTTACAATACATAAAGAAATTAAACATTCGATCATATGATTTATGTTCTTCAAACATATCCTTGCATAAATAAGGACATATCCATTTTTTATGTCCAGAGACTGTCAGAAAACAAATACTGGTTTCCTTAATCCTAAAGTCAAAGCAACTGAGCAAGTCTCTGCCAGGTCCCTGTTATGCCATCAGTATAACTCACAGCACTGAGCTCCGGAGCTAATGGCCTGCAGAGGCAAAGGTGTCTGGAAGGCAACGACATTGGCATACTCAAGGTCAGCATGCTGTAGTCCTCTCTGAACATATATGCTTACAGTGCATAAAGCCACAGTGCAATTATCATTCATGTCCATCTGTGCAATCTTGATTAAACATGGACTTTTGGCATTTCTAGTCGGGGTCTTTGAGTGTCCCGGGAAACCTTAAGATGCCCAAAGAAGGCTTACTTGTGTGCGCACTCGCTGCAGGAAGAGAAACCAAGGTCCATTGTTGTGTTATTTTGAATATTTATTTGCATTTGTGATGGAGAGCCACTTGGAATTAGACTAATAAAAAAAGAACCAGAGCTGGCCAGCTTCCCGCATAACACAGTGTGGTATTGACATCTCATGTGTTTGGTCTTATATTTACACATTTGTATTTAGGTTATATGCTTTTAGTCTGACACACTCCTAACATTGTATAATGTTAAACAGTTTAAAGACATAAACAACATCTTGATTGGGGAACTTCTTAGACATTTAAGGATGTAAAGCAAACATGTACATACAGTAACATTCTTTATCTACCCTATATTTTAATCGGTAGGAAAACCATTGAGGAAATCAATTTGGTGCTTGGCGTCCTTTTAACCTGTTAAGTACCACTATCTCTTTTATCTCATTAGACAATTAGCTTCTTTTTAGAAGTATTTACTTTTGAGAAGATTTATAATAGTAAGTTAACAGGTTCTTGTCATAATACTGCATAGATGGGTACCTTAGGATTTTAAAGTTGTCAAACCACTAACTTACAAATCTTTGGTAACGTATGCCAGATATATGCTTGAAATCTAGATCTAAACTCGCAGTTCCCAGTGTTTTTCATATCCTCCTCCGATATAGTTCATTCACTTCCACTAGATATGCTCCAAGCTGTTTGAACGCCTTGGTTTAACCTTCCTGGAGAACATTTGTAGACAAGTCTGGTTACTCTTGCTGCAACATCAAGCATGTCCCCCCCACACCTGCTCTTTCCTTCTGTCTTCCAAGTTCCTGCAGGGTTTCGACGAATGTTTGATCGTTGTCATGCTCTGGTATTAATCCTTGCTTGACTAATCAACTGCTGTGCAAATGGCAGGCAGTGTCTCTGCATGAATAGTGTGATCGACCTGTTTGCAAGTGCTCAGGTAGGGAATGCGGTCCGTTTTTAAGGAGTTTGCTTCATTCTTAGTCCACCAATACATTTAAAGAGTATATAGTAAAATAATGTACTATTGTAGTGGTAACAGCTGCTAATTAATGATTCCACCTAAAGCAAAGCACGTCTCTTTTTAAACAATGTAGGGTATATTTGGAATGGAATAAAAGGGCAGGTGTTAGAACATTAAGAATGTGGTCACAACAGGGGTGTTAAACTAAAGTTTCTTAATAAAGTACAATAACTCTGACAGTATTAGCCGAGACCACGAAACAAGCTGTCTTGGAAAGAGAAACTGGTAATTTGTTTCTCTGCAAAGCAGATAGCCAGTGGGCTTTTAAAGGAATAAGACTCATAAAGTTATATTAAAACAGGAAAAAGGTGACTGCTGTTAACTCCTATTAGCAGATGCACAGCAGTTAACATAGATTATCGGTCAGCATTTTTTAAATGATTAAAGCATCTGATATGGAAGATCAGAAACTCAGTAATGACACTGCATCAAATAATGTAAATTAATCAATGTTATAAATCTTAGCATTTGTGCAGTTTTGAAAGAAACACAGCAGATATGTATTTTTATTAGGTTCTCAGTTTCCTTGCGTTACTTCCAGGAAGGTTTTACTGTTTCATTTCCTAGGTTTATTTTCACCTTAGAAGTGTCTTTGAGATCAGTGTATCTTTCTGACTGTATATCAGTCAATAGGGAAAGCAGCCAGCGGGTTAATTGCAGGAAAGAAGGCGTTGAAGGGTTACCGGAAAACAAATCTTGCAAACAAAGATTTCTTTAACCTAGTGTAGTGCCAGATATCATGTTTAAAATGTTTTTGTTTTTTTTAAAGTGTGTTTCTTTCTAAACTTCACATTTGAGATGTACATACCGAATGGAAATGTACAACAGGAAAAATGTATAGAATTAATTTGTTGGCTACATCCACTTTAAGTTTGTGGTGGAACACATCACAGGAATGAAGGCAATTCCACTGTAACATACAGTATCTGAAATTACTTTGAATCAAAATTGGTGGGTAGTGGGTGGTGTGCTCTGACAAAAATGGAATGCTTTGAGGTGTATCGCGTATATTGCATGGGCAAATCTTGTAATCTACTCTTGCTATGACTTCCAACCAAAATTACTTTTTATTTGTATTTATTTATTTATTTATCTCCCTGGAATAATGATATCTAAAGCAGTCTGAACAGATGGCTTCTGGTGGATGTTACACAACTGGTTTTAAGTGGCAGTCTCTCTTTGTCACAGCGGTTTCCAGGAAGGAAAAGATTGAAGGTGCTTTCAACAGTAAATGTGTTTAATAATGTGAATGCTAGTACTTGAAGCTAGCGTAAAGTTTCGGCATTAAACCTTCCAAGACCCTCTTTAGAGAACCCTACTGATCATCAGCCTGGGAGTATTGGTCTAATAGTAGCAGAGAATGTTCACACATTTGGCTCGGAGCATTTAATCAATATGTCGTACAGTATCGTTCCACTGCACTTCAATATTCAGAGTCCCAACAGAGCACTTAAACTTAAGGAGAATAGGACCGTTTTCATGAGGGAGGGGGGGTGGGTGGGGGCTCCACTCGCTCAGGTATCTGACCTGCACTGATTAGGTGTGTGCATGTTGGTGACCCTGGAACAGTGTCTGATCTGCTGTCTGTGAACGCCCTGTTACTCCGGTTCCACCACCTTCAGCTGGTTATGCATCTTGTATAGTATGTAGTTAACTTTGTGGTTTCCTGTGATGCCCCTAAGAATTCGAAAAGGCATATGAAATAGAAAAAAAAAGACAGTTCTTTGTATTCGCATGTAAAGTGAAGAGAGGAGATCACACTCCCTAATCAATAAGGAATACTGATAACCGGATTGTTTAGCACAAAGTGGTTTATTTCCTTTTTTTTTTTTTTTTTTACAGGGGAATCTTGTTTTTCAAGTAACTTCCAATGCAGAAATCTAGCCTGCAAAAGTAGCCTACATATTTATGGTTAAAAAAGAAGTTGCCTTATTAATTGTAATTGTATTTAAAATAGTACTTCGTCATATGATGAAACTGAACCAGATGTTAGTGACAGTAAATGAAAATTAGAATTTAATTCTACTTGCTGTATAGTAAATGGTTATGTATTTTCTGTTTCTGTGGACAACCCCTTTGTAACGAATCATTAAGCTGATGTGTTTGAGTTATACAACAGCAAAATAATGTTGGGAGGTGACATCTGTTTAATTTAATTTCGTAGAATAGGAGGCCTTGGCAGCTGGTATGAAAACTGCCACAGCAGGTTATTGGCAGGCTTAAAAAGGCTTCACATGGTTTAAAGGTAGATGTGATGGGTTTAAATTGGATGGTTGACCCAACGCAAGTATATTAACATCATGTTGATCTTCTGTTTAACATCATGTAATCAAAGAAACTACAAAATGACAGGGCTGCAACAAAGGGTACATTTTGACCAGAACACATTCTCGAAGGAAGGTTCGAACCTTCAGTGGTACTAATTTGCATAATTTACTGGTGACGTCACCATAGCTATTTGTTTATATTTGATTGAAAAACCTATTTTACAGGTAAGCCATATAAATGGAATAAAACATTCACATGTAGTTTAAAAATATGTTGTATAGAACAGTAATCATGTTTTTATAATTTAAATAAAAATACACGTTTATTTACACATAATTGATGCTGCTCTGCTTGCGATATATACAGTAAGCTTGCATTGCAGCAGCTGGAGTAGACTTAGGCAAAACAAAGCTTTATTTAACAGTCACCATTCCAAGCAGGTTGTCAGTCACATTTTACTACTACTAAAAATATTAATAATAATATGAATTTACGCACATTGGTTGTGCGTCCATAATACATTAGCTGTCGCTTGCACAGTTTGCATTCAACTCAACAGATCCAATTTTTGCACGCGAGTGACATTTAATGTCTGATTTATAGTAGTCGCACATTGTCAAACAGTTTCTGTTAACAGAGGGGAAAAAAACACTGCGTGAATGCCACCTGATGAACCTTCGAAGGTTTAAAACTACCTTCGAATTCCTGGCTAGTGAACGTACCTTCGAACCTTTGAACACAGCCCTACAAAATGATATCGCAAAAGTCTACCGGAAGCCATAATAGTAGTACAGTATTTTATGTTATTTCGAAATGTCTCATTTTTAAATGTCTATTTTTCGTTATGTATATGGAAAGCTACAAAGCAGAATGTAATTTAATATGTTAACGTGCCATTATTCTGCAGGTTAGGGTGATGCAACACTTTTGGCCATAGCGGTATACTGAAGGCTATGTTTGTTTCTGGAATCGTTTTTAATAACGTATTATCAGCCCTTACTTCTGAGCTACAAGTTTAAATGAATACAGTGCGCAAGCCCAAAGAGAGTGTAATACACAAATATCAACACACACCAAACTGATGTAAAGCAACAAATGTACACATAATGCTTACTTTCAACTGACTGGACAACCTTCACATATAAATATGTAAGCTCTCGTAAATACGTATGATTCGCTTAAACACAGTGTTTTTTTGTTTTTGTTTTTCTATTAGTTACCAAATCAGCTGCAAATTATCAGTTGCATTTACTTGCATATACTACAAAGGGGGTTGCTAATGGAGGTACTGGTACTAATTTGTAAAAAAATATATATATATATATATATATATATATATATATATATATATATATATATATATATATATAACCTTTTATATAAAATGTTATAGAAATAGCACGTATTATATTTTAACTGTGTGCTGTGTGGTTAACTTTACTTTTATTAATGATTTGTAATGGATTTATCTCAATGTGGGATCTGCACTAGATCCAAAGATCAGTTCATTACTGTGTCATGACTGCCCCCTGCTGGTACAGCAGCAGATAGTAAATTCATAGACACAAAGCGGCTACAAATAGAAGATACAGTACTGCTTTCTACTGGAATGGCTAAGACAGAGTTATCGATAACTGTGTTCATCTTTTATGCATTTCTTTATTTACAAAAATGTACCTTTCAGGCTAAGATGTATAATACAAAATAAAACACATTTCTTCAGGAGCTGTGCTAGTCATACAGTGTCTGAAATATAATTAGAAGGTTTGCATGTGTATTTTAAATGAAGGTTATTTTTTTCCCAGGTGAAAAGTGTGTTTAACATGACTGCAAAGGAAGGACGAAAGAGATCCATCAGCGCTCTCGTTGCTGTTGGAAATGGAAACGGTGCTGCAGGTGAGAGAGGAAATAAATCCTACTGCTTACTTATGTCTCTGAATGGTGTTTGATTAAAAAAAAAAAAAAAACATACAGATAACTTTCAGTGGTTTGTATGTTGCCCGTCGTACAAACTACATTTATAAATACTACATTTTTCAATAACGTGGTAAACATACGGTCACCACCCGTCCCTAATTGGGCGGGACAGTCCCGAAGTGTACAGATCAAGTCCCGGTACCGGGCTTAATGCCTCCGGGACAGGATTTGTCCCGAATTCATAGACACAGTGCAATCTTACAGTTTAGCGCTACAGTCAAACCATAGCATATCTGTTTGCATTGCCTTACACTCGCTCGCCAGTTAAAACAATAAAAAATGTCTATATCCAGGCGCACCCCCAGAAACCTTTCACATGGTACACACAACTGAACCACACCGACATCTCATCTCATGCCGATAATGACTCTGCATCAACATGCTGTAAAGCGTTTCAGTCAGAGTGCTGCATTTCTATTCTTTCCTGAGTTTTTGTTTTTAAAAATGAATAAACACAACGTGCTGCCATAGAGACAGAACAGTAACTACAAAATAGTCCACAACAATAAAAGCGACAAGTAAACCCATTTGAAATACAGACTTAAAGGAAAAAGTAGCTGACAAATATTTTGTGCTGGTTCCATTTCTAATCATTTTACTCTCACAATCACTACAACTAATCATTACTACCCCCTCTCTTCGAGGGAAACAGTAAAAGAAAATATGTAAATGTACCCCAGCATAAGGAATGGCAGGTGTCCTGTTTTTGCATTTTGAAAAGGTGGTCACCCTAGGGAAACAGTTTCACGTGCTGTTCATTTGTACCATAAAGTGGATGTGCCTACATTCCCCGCAGATTAGAAGATTGAAAAATATGAACCATTACATTTTTTTTCAAATGTCTGCGCAGTCTTACAAATTGACCTTGCTGTCAATTAAACGTAATTGGTATTTTGTTTGTTTTATTTTTTTGGTGCTAATTTATTTTTCAATCAAAAGAGCAAAATGCAAAACACTTTAAAGAGCAATAGAAACTATATAGAATACATATTATGAACTAACCTGTAGCAGATTTTAAGACAAGCCTTAGGTACAGTAGGGCTCTTCATTGTCATTTCACACTTGAACAAAAATGATTGTATTTCTTGCTCTTATTGTATTACTTGAATGTATTTGTATTTGCTTGCGATTGTAAGTCGCCCTGGATAAGGGCGTCTGCTAAGAAATAAATAATAATAATAATAATAATAATTTGTTTTAATTCTGAGACGTGCACAAAATACTGAATGGGTTCTGCAATCGAACACCACCAAACCTGTTATTTGTCCAGCAGGTATTGCCACTTAATGTGATAACTATTGCATATCCCAAGGCAAACAATAGGAAAGTAAATGAGTTGTATTGAAAACAAACCTAACATCCTCCTCCAATTTTGAAGTTAAGCCTTGCATAGTCGCTCTGTGTAATTATTCATTTAACATATCTTTCATGAGGAATTTAATCAAAATGTTCTCAATCTCTATTGTGTTACAACACACCTATTGGCATTTTCTTAAATAAAAAATAAATAAATACGCATGTCTCTTGTCTCTCTAGGCTTTGCACTTGGAAAAGCAGCTGATAGAACTACAGCTCTGAGAAAAGTAAGACGTTTTTCAAACATTTGTTACAAAGTCTTAAGTGGACACAATGAATGTCAGTTTTTCTTAACCGTTTTAGCTTTTCAAGGCCTTTTTGTTTTATTAACCATTGATGCATTGTTTTATTGTTTTCCAGGCGAAGAACAGAGCTATTCATTATTTGTACTACATAGAGAGGTACCAGAACCATACTAGTAAGTAAAATAATTAAGGTGCATCATGTGCATCATTTGAGAGACCCCTTCTGCTTGCTCGGGTTTAGGAAACACTAATACCAATACTTTCCCTGGGGCCAGATGTGTTTAGAGCATGATCATTTTGTGTAGATACAGTATTGAACTCTGTAGCAGACCTGTGTACAGTTCTAGCACAGATTATCTCTGCAGACTGTTGTTATTACAGCGTACTCTAGGGAAGATAACTCCACTCAAAACAGCAGACCAGTAAATATGTCTAATATTATAATATGTATATTTATACCCATGCATATTTGCTTTTTAACTTAATATGCCAGTTAATTAGTCTTTCTATAAAGTTACCTTACTGTATAGCTTGTTAAACATAACTTGAATCAGGAGATCCACATAACTTTGGGGTAGTTCATTCAAAATGGCTAATAGGTGACACTCAGCTGAGCACTCTGTCTAGTTTAACTGGAGTGTCTTTTTAAAACGTCAGATAATGCCAGATAAAACTGTAATTTCCTTTTATCAGTGCATTATTCTCTATAGTTTGTATCATTGTAATTGAAGGAATATTATAACCATGTTCAGGCATTGCAGTTGCTTTCTTTAGGTCTTTATAAAAGAAAAACAAGCAATGTCTGAAGATCCGAAAAAGGATAAAGCTGGTATTCTCGTAGTACGTGCACATTAAAAACTTAGATCAACACAAAGTCTTTTCTGGTTTTAATAATAATGTATATAACTGCATGGTGCCTTTTGTGTTGTAATTTCAAAACCCATTCTGATTTATTGACTAAACGGTCGGTATACCAGTAAAGACTTTATTCGGTTTAAAAGTGAACTGTTTCCTAAGAGGCCGATACCCTCCAAAGTTAATCACTGATTATAGAACGTTGATGGCTTTTCTCTGGTAACAACCAACCTGCCTGACAGTATTCCAAACCCTACCATCCATTCCCCAATGTAAGATAGACCCATTTAATTGTATCTGACAGTGTTTTTTTGTTGTTTTTTTATAGTTTATCATGATATTAATTCCAAATTCAAGAGAACAACCATCAGGATGAAGAAGCAAAATAGAGGTATTACAGTTATTGGGTTAAAAACAAGCATTTCTTCTTTTAAATTTACACCAGCCTATAACCTTATTCGTTTCAGCTTTCTCCAAGAGGGATGTCAAGGCTTAGTGCCAAGTGCATAAACAAGACTAGATACTGTATCTCTCTTATTTCCTCTCAGAGGATTCTCATATTACAGAAATGACACTTGCAAAAAACTAAACATCCAAACTAATCAGTATCACTGACCCATTACAATGTCCAAGTGAGAGGAGCACTCGCACCAGCTCTATTCAGTCAGTGATTCCCATCACTGAGCGTGAACTACACTGTTAATAATAAAACATATACAGTAAAGAATGGAATTAAGTTACTGCAGAGAAGCAGCAGGCAGCCCAGCTGGATAATAAAACTCTAGTGGTGTTGGTGAGGGGGAGGGGGTCTAGAAAAGCATGGGTTCAGTGCATTCCACTGAGCTTAACAAAGCCGACTGAGCAGGATAGGTTGCTGGTAAAAGAAGTCTTTGAAAAATGACAACTGTTTGGCCTTTGCGAAAGATTTTGGGATCAAGCTCTCTCAAAGGAATTTAGCTGCATATAAATGATCCAGGCTGTCTAAAAACAGCATCCAGCTTGATGATGAACAGTGACTTAGTAAGCTGCTTGCAGCAAGATTTCACTGCAGGGTATGAATGGGGCAAGGTCTTGGGAGGGTCTGCATTGCCTCTGCATTTGTGTTCCCTAGGACCCTGTTGTAAAGAAGAGGATCCTGTTGCTAAAACTAAGTAGTGCTACTTTGATGTTGGAGCCTGTATCGATGTGTACAGCTTTATTAGAATGATTTAGGCATAATACACTGCATATGCAGATTAGTTATTTTCTGTCATGTGAAAAATGGAAGCGGATAATATGCTGTCTGCTTGAGTCACCACTGGGTTTGAGAAAGAAAAGAAAAAAAATCAATCACTGTCCTACAGGAAATATCTATTTTTAATGCGGCTGAGCAGTCAAATGTTGAACTTTGTCATATTTAAAAATCAATTAGGAATGAATGACTGTTAATGAGTTTTATGCTGCAGTTTGAATTTGATTGCTATGTGTTGATGTGTAATTAATGATGTCAAACTACTTTTGTTTGCTATGGTCCTCTTATAAATGAAGCAAAATCTAGTGAACCGATGTTGTGTACAGGTACTGCATATTGACAGCAATACAAAAGGAAACTTGATTCACTAGATGCTGATGACTTTTTAACCTGAACAGACACTTTAGCTCACCTCACATACATAAGGAGGGACCAGCCCTCCCTAATTAACATACAGCTACATTTTAAATTTCAAGTGAGACCAGTGTTTTGTCAACAGAAAAGAATAATAGTTAAATAAACAGTCCTCTAAATCACTTTAGTATAAAAAAAAACTTACATAAAACAATTATGGAGCACCTGTTTCATGTTGTCACTATCACAGTGACTGCAGGCTTTTTGCAGATGTACTGAATTCACTAAGTTGAATGTTTAATCTTTCTACCCGCATAAAAATGTATGTCATTTTCACTGCTCTTAAAAGAACAGCAAGTCAAACACATAAACTTGTGACTGTTATTGTGATTTATTGTTTACAGTTATGACCACACACAATAATTACAATTTATTGAAGTCTATTTGGACTCTTGACAAATATAGGTATATACAATTAGTATTGACCTCTTTTTTTTATTTTTTAAACTTTTTCTCCAGGATATGGACTGCATTGCCACAGAGCTATCATTACTATGTGCAAACTAATTGGTATTGAAGACATGTATGCTAAGGTTTCTGGATCAACAAATCTGCTCAACATTACAAGAGCCTTATTCCAGGGATTGGCAAAACAGGTAATGATTCTTTAGGCACGGAGGATATATATATATATATATATATATATATATATATATATATATATATATCTATATATCTATATATATAGATATATATAGATAGATATATATATAGATATATATCTATCGATCTCATTTTATTACAAAATGTACTTTAACTTTTGTATCGCATATTCCAGGTAACACATTACATATATAGAATGAAGAGATTCCAGTTCTTCCGGATTATGTATTTATTTATTTATAAAAAACAAAAAAGGGGGGGGGGGGTTGCAGGTAGATGCAATGCGAGCCGAGGGTTGCCCACCACTACCCTAGGATCTACCCAGTCCAACACATCACAAATCATACAAGGGTGTTGACAAGTTGATTGTTTCTTTGTTTTTCAAATAACGATATCCTGCTGTTTTTCTGGTGCAGTCAAAATCCCCAAATGCCCAAATGAGGATTTTAATTAACTTTGCAACATTGAGCTATATTAGTATTCGCCACAGGGTGTATGTTCCGCTTCCATAATTCTATACAGAGAGAGTTAGTGATTTACATTCATTATTATACGTTATTGAAAATTCTGTTCCTATAGATCACACTGCAGGAAAAATGTTTCACTGTTTTTTTTTATACTGCAGGGTTTTTATCTTTGTAGAGGATTATGTGGTCTCCTTATCCATTTTATAATATATCCCAATAAAGTGCAGCAATACATAGGACTTTGTGCTATTAAAGGGATGACAGCGGCTGCATTTCCACTGCTGCATTCTCTCAGATCATACATTAAGGAATGACTGGGATTTACCCACTGTTACTGTTTGTAGAAACAAGATCCCCCCTTCAAAAACATTTTCATTTTATTTTTGTCTTGAATACATTTTAGTTCAAGCTCAGTCTCGATGAGGCTGGAATTGGTGTAATGTAGAACTGTGCTGTATTTCCCCCTGGGATGCCGAGTCACTTTGATGCTGCTAACCTAATCTGACAGTTTCCTTTGGACTGATAGCACTTTTTGGTCATGCTTAGATTTGTTCTTTTTTTGGAGTATAGTCATTTATTTTTGGTTTACTTGAATCTATTTATTTATCTATCTGTGCATCAGAATAGATGTCAGGCCCAGTTAAACTAAACTTGTGTTAACAAATTATCGGAAATCGTAAATTACAATGGGGTTTGTTCAATTGGTCTAGTGACAGGGTATCTTAATACTGCCACCACTGAATTCAGTGACAACTAGTGCAAGGGAGTTACTATTGAGTGATTCTTACTAAGATCACTTCATGTAATAAAAATACATGATGTCCTTGACAGAGTTTTATAGGGACTGTATTAAGATCCGCTGCTCTTTAGAAAGAATAGACTGCATAGATTATTGGTAAAGTCATGTGTACAGTGAATAAATAAAGGATGTTTTTGATATAGGAATGAAGTGATCTTCCAAAAAAAAAAGGAAAAATCAAATTAATGTTGATGTGACTGTTGCCAAAAACAAATGGTAGTACTAGAATATCATTAAAACTGAGTAGTAAAAAAGTAACAGCCAATTTCTGCAACTCCAGATATGCGATGGCATACACAAACCCAAACAAAATGAAAAAAAAAAACCTTGTTTTTCCCACCCCGCAGGAAACCCACCAGAACCTGGCGGAGAATAAACAGCTGCACGTGGTGGAGTTTCAGAATGTGTGCGGGCCGCTGCCGATCATCGTCGCCTCCCCTCGCAGAGGAGCCAGGGAGGATCCCGAGCCAGAGGACGAGATCCCAGACACAAAGCTGGACTGGGACGATGTGAAGGCAGCTCAAGGAATGAAGCGCTCCGTCTGGGCCGATGTGAAAAGAACCATCTGGTGATCTGCTACAGAACCAACTGGTGGAAGCAAAGCTATCCTTGCAGTGGAGAAGCAGAGAACAACTCATTTCCTTTGTTGGACATACAGTATAATGAAAATAGTCAACAGGCGAGGAGTTTGTGTAATGTTTAATATGTCATGTGCAAAAATATTTTAAGTCCTCCAGTAGATTTATAAATACTTTCTTATTGGTGAGTTTTTGATTCACAATCCATGATACGCAATCCTCTGTAAATGAATAGGCGTCGTTTTAGGTTAGTGTTTTGTTTTTCAGGCCTGTTTATTGTTACTAGTACTGCTCTTCCTCTGTAAACTTAAAACCAAGAATCTAAAATCTGTATAAATAAATAATGGGCTTATCTTGATTTATTTATGAACATACAGATAATAATTATTTGCTCAATGATGAAACACTGTCTTAATTGTCTTTTTATTTTTGTATTTATTTCCTTGCTGGTAGTATTGGTATCTCTTTCTTGCTGCTGTCTGTATTCAGCTACCCCTGCTGGTTTGCCAGTTTACCCCACATCCCATAAGTACAGTAGCACTTACCTATTTACTACCAATGAAGAACAACTGTTGGTATATTTGTTCTTCATTTACTTGAAGAAATGGGTTACTGCCATGGTGACTTAGCAAAATCAAATGTGATTGCCATTTGAGAAACCACTGCATGCACATACATGGGATATTTAGATTTACCATTAAAGGTGTTTTAAATAATACACAATGTTGTATTTAAATGACAGTGATCCTAGCGATTCAATCCCTAAAATGGATACAGTGTATGTATGGATGGGGTGAAAGAGTTTCCAATGATGCAGGCTTGCCACTTGTATCCCACAGCTGCACTGGTATGAGTCATCAAAGGGGGTTGGTGATGAGGAATGGGATCACTAATTGGTAACAACGTTTAAATAAGGCAAGCATTTTGGTCTTGAGAAATGTAGCATAAAATATTATGCTTAATGTTTTTTGCTGACGGAATATGAAAAAAAATAAATAAAAAGCTTACATCCTATATGCAGTATGGGGACATCAGAGACCTACTAGCGTTGCCTGGGGAAATTATTTATACTGTAATAGTGCTGCTTATTTTGCCACAAGGTATTCTGAAGCAGTCAGCAGCACTTGATAGATAAATCTGGTATATTTCATGACTTGCAGCAAGATTACAAAAAAAGTCATATGTACCATAATGTAATGCATGCAAAATAATCATATTTCCCACGCACGTATAATCTGGTGGCAGTTTTTTTTTAATGTAATTTATATATATATATATATATATATATATATATATATATATATATATATATATATATAATATATCATGTTATATTAAACTACGTAAATACTACATAACCCTATTTAAGAGTAAGTATCCTATATGAATCATAAGCCGTATTCCCACAGGAAATGCAGGATCAGTGCCTGCACAGATGCTACGATTTGTTTTATAAATTTACCATTTACACACAACAATATTGTCGGTTCAATGTTGGCAATTTGTCAGCTTTCGCACATTTACACAGAAGGCGGATATTTTCATGTTAACATAATTTGCTAGTGTTCAGTACCGTGATCAAAACAATGATGCCTTTGGTATCTGCCGTGGTATGCGCAATATTTTTCACTATACTTTCTGAATATCACAATAGACGAATGAAAAGATTGGAAGACATACAGAGCGAATTTAGCCATCACTTGCTTTTTATTACATACAACACCGCATGTCATTAACTTTACTATTATGGAATACACATTAGCATCTCACACAGTTCCATCAAGTTGTGCATTTATCTCGTCTGCTCTTATGGTCAAAAGCTCCCTTACTTCTTTTTCGGACCAATTACTGCCTGGGTCACTTGCCATTTTGTTGGATTTATTTCTTCAACACGCGGCAGAACTGGAAATTGCGTTTATTTGGGGAACAAAAATCCACCTTGAACGCAAAATATTGTGTCAGTGGTGGCATTGCAGTTTACACTGAGAAAAAGCCGTTTCAGTACAGAGACGTCTCTGAACCAACTCGAAAGGTGGTTCAGTGCCGGCACAAAGTGCGACTGCTTTTTACTGGCATTTCCCATTTACACTAAAAGTGATACCGCATTAGTGTCGGCACAAACACAGCAATTTGCTTCTGTGTAAACATGCCTTTAGTTTCTGTGTACTGTACATTATGGACGCTCAATAGTGCCCCCTTCCTAACACTTTGCTGCAGTATTTTAAGCATCCCTGTAAAAGATAGAATGGCTTATCTAGCAACGAGCTGCTTTATAATACTCTTGATCCTATTTTATAAAAAATAACTTTTAAAACTACATATGTTGTAACTTTGGTCATATGTCAGAAACAATTTAAGATTGTATATACTTATATATACTTAAAAAAAAAATTCCTATGGCAATATGTGTCCCCTGAAGTATTTGGTTTTTATTTAACTTTTTGGTTTATGCATTTACAATGTACATATCCCACACCCAGATCCAGGCGTATTTTGGCCACTCCATCTAATATCGGTTAGTCCACCTTTTGATGCAATGGTTGATGTTGGTGTGGCATACAGATGCTTAAAAGTGTTTTGCAGGATTGTAGTCCGTTCCTCCAGGAGTATCTTGCATCTTCCACCTGTATTTATGCATGTTATGGTACAGGCCAGCTGCTCTGAAGAACTGCAAATGACTTCAATAGCTTTGGCAACATGCTACATTTGACACATTACTATAACACTACGGACATTTGAATGCAGCCCACGTATATGCTGGAGAGTCTATTCGAGTGACCTATAATGAATGACATCTTAAATGAATCTCAAAAGACAAGCCTACATATTATAAAGAAATAGTTTCAGTATCTTACATGTAAATAATTGCAGTGTACTGCACTATGTTGGAGAAATTCGTAGTTGTAATTGAATGTACTTTATAAAATGACATTTCAAATCTTATACGATGAGACTTGAGATGCTGTGATATTAAGTAAGTTTGCCTTTCCCCTTCCTTCCCCCTTAACATTCTCTAGAACTACTTCAAAGGACTATATATTAGTAACAGAGGGCTATAAAGATTTAAATTGGGGAATAGTTGAGATTACCTGCTGTGCTGATCTTTACAGTCTGGTCTAAACAAACAAAGCTGATTCTTATCTATTAATTAAGAATGTCTGTCCGAAAGACCAATATACAATGTTCTTCCTATAAAAGGTGAAGAAGTGCGACACCTGGAGGATACGAGGTGCCATGACTTTCTCCCATGAACTGAATTGTTACCATGAAACATTGAACGTTTCAGTGAATAGAAATTACTAATTTCCTTATTCTAAAATTAATTGAAAAACAAACCTTTACAAAGGTATAATATTAACTTGTTTAACAATCTCAGGTTTTTAAATTTAATAAAACTAAGAGATTGAAATATAACAAATAAGTAAAACTTAAATTGGTTTTAGAATCATTTTAATAACTAATCTTGTGGATGCAAGTTTAAGAGTTCTTTAAGTATATTAAAATGTCTATTGTGTGTTAATGAAGTTTAAAGTGAAAATAATTCTTAAATATAATTATTGTATAACATGTTTAACATAACTAAAGTTACGAATGCTACGCCTCCTGTTATCTCTCTGTCTCCATGGAGTAGGGGTCACCACCTGTGCTAATGACACACATTGCTAATGTAAAAGGAAGTGTCATTCAGATTCTTTAATCCAATGAAAGGACTGATTTTGGTCAGGGATTAGCTTCCTGTTTTACCCGGAAGTGATTGGATAAGCAAAGTAAACTTCTCTTTGGGAGCTATCTTTGGGCCCAAGTCAAGATTTTAACTTTTTTTTGCCAGTGAGAAGAATAATATTTTACCTGCATCAGCATGATAGAAGGACTCCTGTAGTTCAAAATCAGGTAGGGTGTCAGATCAGTGGCAGGGCTGAGCTATGACCCTTTTTATAGAAGGTGGTACTTCCTGCATTTCCACAAAATTCCACTCATTTAATAGAGTGAGGATGACAACCAAACCAGTTCTCTTTCGTTAATACATTTATTATAATTTCAGTTTTAAAAACTACTTGTGTAAAAAAAATTTTAAAAATATTTTTTAACAGAGTGGTCATTTTTAATTAAAATTAATTCAGTCAATTTATTGAATAGATTTCAGGGCTGAAGTGTATATTCATCAGTTACTGATCAGAGCTGGAATCTTGCTGGAGTCATTGTATGTACTAAAACAGCAATGGGTCCACTTCTCGAATAGAAAGCATGACATCCAATCAATCCCCCGTTGAAAATAATTACAAGTCTAATTTTAATAACTCCTCACAAGTCAGTAATTTGTGTTTGCTGTAGTGAGGCAAATCTGCATCTTCTCATGCCCATTCCTGTATAACCCAATAACGTGTCTCAGTAAACACAGCTGCTTGTGATATCCAAAGATGCACATATTCTTAAAAACTAGACCCCTGCAGTAGGGTTTTGTAAAGACAAATGTAAATGTCACTTCATGTTAAAAAAAATAAATAAATGCATGTAAATATATGCTAAATACTGTTGCTCTAGGTTATTTTCCTTCCCAGGCTGTTTAGCGGCAGACCGTGAATGTATATTAAAAAAAAAATAAAAAAAAAAAAAAACCTTACAGCACCTTTGTTGACACTCATTTCTTTCACAATGCAGAAGACCTTTCTTACTTTGTAGTGTTGGATTGCTGCCCCCTGGTGGTGCTTGTAGTTCAGATTTGGGCATTGTGAGTTCCCTTTCAAGTATGAAATGTAGCCATTACCAAATGAGCATTTACCTTCTAAAGACCCGAATCCTGAATATTGTATACCAGATCTGCTCTCTGAGCCTGTGATGCAGTCGTAGCCCCGCCCCCGAGGGCACAAAAGGACTGCGCTCACAGATATTAGTGCCATTTTTTCTTTCAAGACTGACCTGATTGGAGAGCCTTGTTCAGAGAAGTACATTTGTTACTTCTATGATCTGTATATATATTTGCATTTTTGTTTACACAAATTATATGCGATATTCAATCTAATCACTGTAACAGTTTTATTAATTACGCGTATTGTGTGCACTACAGCCTGTTGCTTGTTATGCCCCGCTGCGGCCTTATGCCCCACGTCAAGCCAGTGGCGCAAGTCGCTCCTTCCCAGGGATCCAGCAACATAAGTCAGCTGACTTTGTGCTCTCACCCCAGGCTACATAGCTCCGGCAGGAGCTTATTTTATTCTTGTTTTTGCTATTTAGCAGCATGTGAGGTGTTTTACATTATTTATGTAATTGTTTAATTACTGTTTTTTGTTAAGAAAGTATTTCTCTTTGTTTTTCTGTTTTTTACAGATACTACACGCAGGCCTGTCTGCAATGCGGTGCTCAGCACACGTACAGCAAGAGCAGCTGCTGAGACTGAGATACTCGCTTCGGTTGTTGTTGCTTTAAGCAATTTTAACCACATTATCTTGATGCCGTTTTGGTGACAGCTTTTTAGCATTACCATTGTGAAGGCTGTTAGTCCATTCCCATTCCCTCAGTTTTGTGTGGGTACTTACTGAGTGGTTTTGCCAGAGGATTTTACAGGTGGCCATCCCTGTATGTTGCCACCCACAGTGACTGTGAACTGATACACGGTACCAGTCCAGAACCGACCGTGTCGTCCCTGTACCAACCCGGTGCTAAAGTCACAGAACCGGTTCTGACCCGGTACCATACCTGTACCGACCCGATGCTAAAGTCACTGAACCAGTAACGACCGGTCCTACGCGGTGCCAAAGCCTCCGACCTGGTACTAAACCGGCCTGGTGCTGACCAGGTTCCAAACCAGTAATTGAACCAGTACCGACCCGATGTAAAATACACCAAACCGGTAGCGAACCAACCCAGTTTCAGCCCACTACCAACTGGGGCTGAGGTCACCAGTTCGGTATCAAACTGGTCCCGCTCGGGTCTTGACCCGCCCAGGTTGATCTCTATAAGCAGAATGAGGCAGCAACTGTACAACTATATACTGTACACTGTATTGTTTGCTTGTTGAATCATGCCTGGGTTTTATCACTGTCAGAAATACAAGGCCAGTCTGCCTATTGAGGTCAAGCATGGCAGGTGCTCTTCCTGCCTGGGGACAGGCACTAGCTAATCGCAGCTTCTGCGAGTTTTGTGCCCCTTTCTCCAAGCGTCCCTTACGCCTGCTCAGCGCTCTTCCCCATCACCTTCTCTTAGAGGTGACTGTGTCCTCACCCCATGGTTCTGTGCCAAGGGAGAAAACCGTCCTCACAGTCTTCCTCATCCTGCTCAAGCTCTGCCTCTCCTTCCCCTCACCCGTGAAAGAGGAAGAAGAGTCACCGACCTGCTCAATCAGACAAGGGGGACCTTAAGGCATCCCGACCCATCAAGCCTGTAGCTCTTGGTCTGCCCCTGAACAGCTGCATTTCAGCCATCTGCGTCTGTCCAACAGGGTTATTGACACCCTACAGAGCCAGGGCAGTGCCCACGCATTCCCAGTACGGGTACAAGTGGGGCGTCTTTCAGATATGGTGTCTGCCTTGTGGGTTCAACCCCATGACTTGTCCCATGGCAGTAATACTGCAATTTTTGTAGGACATATTTGACAAGGGGAAATCCCACTCCACATTAAAAGTCTATCTGGCAGCTATTTCAGCTTGCCATTTTAAGATTGACTCGGTCTCCCCAGGAGCTCATTTCCTGGTGGGGTAATTTTTGAAAGAGGCTCGCCGGCTTCGGCAGCCTATGAAGGACATTGTTCCTCGTGAAGCCTCCATTTAAGCCCCTGCATTCAGCTGAGCTGACATTTTTATCATTTAAAGCGGCTTTCTTGTTTGCTATCATCTTCACAAAGCGGGTGAGTGAGAGGCAGGCATTCTCTATTGCAAAAGCCTGCTTCATTTTTACAGAGGCCAGGACAAAGGTCACACTACATATCAATCCTGCCTTTTTGCCAGAGACTATCTTGGCATTGCATGTCAACCAGTCTGTGGAATTGAAAGCTTTCCATCCACCTCCTTTCCAGTCCGACAGAGAGTGACAGCTCCATACGCTCTGCCCAGTTCTGCTCATATGTTCTGCCCTATGTTGACAGGACAAAAAGTTGGAGGCAAATGTTTGTCTGCTATGGGGTGAAGTCCCATGATCAAGCCCTGTCTAAGCAACGGCTGTCCAAGTGGATAGCAGACACTGTCATGACTGCCTATGAGCTAGACAACTTGCCCACTCCGAAAAAGCTCAATGCCCATTCAATCAGGGAAGCAAATTAGTGGTCTTTATTCCAGGGTGCATCTATCAAAAACATTTGCAATGCAGCTGTGTGGTCTACCTTCACTAGTTTCTTCTCCACATACCTTCACTAGGTTCTTGTGACAGAGATCGAATGATTCTTGGTGTTAGATCTCCCTCTCGACCTGTGAGGGCACTGTTTAAAAGAAACAGAGTACCCTTAACTAAATGGCATGACAATTTATTCCTTAGTGCAGGTGGAAGTCTGTCATTTAGGAAAGGGGCGGAGCTACAGTATACAAACTCAATGACCCAGACGGTAAACGGTGTGGCATCCGAAGATTGGAGGAGCGGATGCGCTCGTTAACCTAGGGGTCATGAGCGAGGATATAAATAGGGGACATAGCGTAAGTGATCTGTTCCTTTGTAAATGGTTAGAACAAACCTAGAAAGAGTATCCTGTGTTGCTAAAAACGTGAGTGTTGTGTTTTAGTTGTCTGAGTAAAAACTGTTTGTTTGTTATTTTAGACTGCTACTAAAGATCCGGAGCTGTTGCTATTCAGCCAGCATCAAACCCGGACACCAACACTTTCCCCTTTGTTCACGGAGAACTGTCTTGTAGCACGAGCACTAATAATCACTCACTGGTAACTGTGTTTGTGTTTTGTGTTTCATGTGGGTGTAATAGAACTTTTGTTATTTGGTTTTGGGTCAAACCCGAGGATTACAAACAAAGTGATACACGCCGTTGTATCACTTCCATCATTTATTATTTACAGGGGTTCGCCATACGGCTCTGGACATTGTATAATAAATCAATAAACAACCTTGCACCTGGAAATCATTGTCTGTCTGTATTTTGTATCCACTCTGCACTGCACACACCTGTAACCACTCACCACTTTGCCACAGTTCTACAGACTTAATGTCGTGGATCCTGTAAACCCTGGTTTTGGAACTAGAGTGTTAAGGGTGGCTTCTCACTCAACCCTTACAACACAGACATAGAGGCGACATTTTCCCTCAGTTCTTTCACCCTAGCTACTTGTTACTGGGTTCCTGAATGGTAACGCACAAGAAAGCTTCAGCTTAGCCTTGTAGCATTCCAGTCATCTGCAATCTTTAACAGCTTTGTTACACTCACCCTTTCAGTAATGGTTACATTTCGTATTTGAAAGAACCCTGGTTCCCTGAAATAGAAATGTAACCATTAACCTTCAAGGTCACTGCGTCCATGATTGCAGCAGGCTTGAAAAAAATGAAAAAAAGGGCGCAGTCCTTTTGTGCCTTTGGAGGCGGGGCCACAACTGTGTCACAGGCTCAAAGAGCAGCTTTGGTATACAATTTTCATGATACAGTATAATTTATTTACAGTATATATTTAAGTGTCATAATTTTTCTTAAAAAAAACTTGCTTTACTTTCTTTGAGCGCACTGTTATCCAGTATTTAAGAATTTTCATGATACAGTATAATTTATTTACAGTATATGTTTAAGTGTCATAATTTTTCTTTAAAAAAACTTGTTTTACTTTCAGCGCACTGTTTTTTTTTTTTTTTAGGATGCACTCATCCCTAAACAGCAACATAACAAGTTACACTACTACAGTAGTTATTCTATACTTTTCTCTTGTCTCTTGTCTCTCCCTCAGGGCGTCGAGGAAGTATTGTTACTTTCCTTGTTATTCTTACAATTAGACTTCTAGGTGGAGTCCACACCCAAAACCGGCAAACAGTGATTGATGACACATCCTTTAAAAGACTGTCTGAATGATATTCTGAAAACTTGGACATTTAGGAGGTAAAACAATTAGAATTCAAATAGCCAAACAGTTCAGCTAATCCCTTCATCATTGAGGAAGGCCTTCTTCATAAATGTACAGTATTCATTAGTCAAAACTTTTGTCTGCTTAACTTTGTTTACCTCAGAATGTAAGATGGCGTGTTTGAAGTTATGGAAGAACAGACCATTGAGAAGTAGTGTATATGACACAGAGTTTAAATAGTATTCTCAGTAGAAGTTTGGATGACCAGTCTGGTATGCATGTTATGTTGGGGTGTGTGAACAGGCTGGCTTGTGTGGTGACGTCGGGTAAGGAAGTAGACAGACAGACAGCCTGGGGTAATGAATGCACTGGTGCGCAGATTTAATAACAAAAAACACTTTAAACAAAACAGAACAGCATGAAGGCCAAAACAAACAAACAAACAAACAACACAGACACGAAACAAAAACAAGTATCATGCTGGTGTAAAGCAGAACGGGTAGCAGCTGCTTTCTCCTAGTGACTCTCGTCTTACGACTTACCTCTGAATACACTAACCCCGTTCAGCCAAGGCTGATGGTTTTTATATTGTGGCCGAATGATTTGACTGGCTACCAATTACCAAGTTTATTCCCCCACCACATTCGGCACGGGGTTTCTCATATGCGTGGTGAACAGCCAGTTTGTCAATAAGCACTCGCTGTTGACCACGCATTCTCACAAATTTATCTGGATGGGGCATTTTAACTACAACCAGGCTGTCAAACAATAATAACAATAAAACAGTTAACACACTAAACCATACATTTTAAATAATAATACAACACATACAAAATAATACATATACACACAGGGGTGGGGAGTACCCTGTCACAGGGTGGTTTCACACTTGTACAGTAAAAGCATTTGATCTTTTTGGTTCTTCAGTGAGACCTTTTTTCTCTATCTTTCTGTGTATCTTTGTGTTGAATTTGTGTTCTATGAGGAATAATTTAGGAATACGTTTAAGAAGGTTTAAAAATGCACTAGCTTGATTTTGCAAAGCAAATGTCTATTATCCTAGATAGATAGATTATATTGTAGTGATCTTGGTTATCGCAGGCAGGCACATCACACCGGGCGAGGCAGTCCACACACATAAGAACATAAGAAAGTTTACAAACGAGAGGAGGCCATTCGGCCCATCTTGCTCGTTTGGTTGTTAGTAGCTTATTGATCCCAGAATCTCATCAAGCAGCTTCTTGAAGGATCCCAGGGTGTCAGCTTCAACAACATTACTGGGGAGTTGGTTCCAGACCCTCACAATTCTCTGTGTAAAAAAGTGCCTCCTAGTTTCTGTTCTGAATGCCCCTTTATCTAATCTCCATTTGTGACCCCTGGTCCTTGTTTCTTTTTTCAGGTCAAAAAAGTCCGCTGGGTCGACAACGTCAATACCATTTCGAATTTTGAATGCTTGAATCAGATCACCGTGTAGTCTTCTTTGTTCAAGACTGAATAGATTCAATTCTTTTAGCCTGTCTGCATACAACATGCCTTTTAAACCCGGAATAATTCTGGTCGCTCTTCTTTGCACTCTTTCTAGAGCAGCAATATCCTTTTTGTAACAAGGTGACCAGAA
The DNA here is from genome assembly GCF_902713425.1 of Acipenser ruthenus. Classification (NCBI taxonomy): domain Eukaryota; kingdom Metazoa; phylum Chordata; class Actinopteri; order Acipenseriformes; family Acipenseridae; genus Acipenser; species Acipenser ruthenus. The sequence goes on from NC_081194.1 coordinate 15,654,195, forward strand.
CTGAACACAATATTCTAGATGAGGTCTTACTAATGCATTGTAAAGTTGTAACATTACTTCCCTTGATTTAAATTCAACACTTTTCACAATATATCCAAGCATCTTGTTGACCTTTTTTATAGCTTCCCCACATTGTCTAGATGAAGACATTTCTGAGTCAACATAAACTCCTAGGTCTTTTTCATAGTTCCCTTCTTCAATTTCAGTATCTCCCATATGATATTTATAATGCACATTTTCATTGCCTGCGTGCAGTACCTTAAACTTTTCTCTATTAAATGTCATTTGCCATGTGTCTGCCCAGTTCTGAATGCTGTCTAGATCATTTTGAATGACCTTTGCTGCTGCAACAGTGTTTGCTACTACTCCTATTTTTGTGTCATCTGCAAATTTAACAAGTTTGCTTACTATACCAGAATCTAAATCATTAATATAGATTAGGAATAGCAGAGGACCTAATACTGATCCCTGTGGTACACCACTGGTTCCCTCGCTTCATTTTGAGGTTTCTCCTTTAATCAGTACTTTCTGTTTTCTACATGTTAACCGCTCCCTAATCCATGTGCATGCATTTCCTTGAATCCCTACTGTGTTCAGTTTGAGAATTAATCTTTTATGCTGGACTTTGTCAAAAGCTTTCTGGGAATCTAAATAAACCATGTCGTATGCTTTGCAATTATCCATTGTCGATGTTGCATCCTCAAACAAATCAAGCAGGTTAGTTAGACATAATCTCCCTTTCCTAAAACCATGCTGACTGTCTCCCAGGATACTGTTACCATATAGGTAATTTTCCATTTTGGATCTTATTATAGTTTCCATAAGTTTACATATAATAGAAGTCACAGGCGTCGCATAGCGACGATACCGCTGTACAAAAGAGCCGGCTCCTTTGCAAGGAGCGTATATTGGGCCCATGTAATCGTGTGATTATGTCACCTACCAGCCCTGCTGCTGCCTACACCCATGCATGCTACAATATGTAAGCAATAAAGCACGACAGGGTGTGGGATATACTCTAATATCCATACGCCCCGGGTGCGTTATAAGTAACGAGGCTAAGCCGAGTGGCTTTAACCGCCCGGGGTGTGTGAATATTAGAGTATATCCCACACCCTGAAGTGTCTTATGCCCCGTTCACACTAGCACACCCGTACTGTGAGGGCTCCACGCCCTCACGGTACGGGTGTGTTACAACCAAGCCATGAAACTCCAGCCCTGCAACATATCTGAATCTGGCTCGGGGCCGAAGCAGGCTGTGGGCGGGGTTACTGCATTTCGTCATCACGCTCAAGCGTCATTACAAGAAAAAGTGGCAACCCCCAGGACCTCAACCGGTAAATGTTTTCCTAACTCCTTACCTTTACGCCGCGGGACACATAACAACACACATCTGACTAAAATACTAAATAAAATAACCCCCTCTCTATAATACGCATATAGTGAATCAAAAATGTAACTTTCCGTGAATTAACCATGCATAAAGCACAATGTAATCAACGCTATATTTTTAACAAACAAAAAAATAAAAAAGGTAACATTCCCACTCGAGGATAATTTTAATCAGCAGTTTTTAAACTATAGCCTGGCTAAACGGCAGTGGGGAGTTCAGTTCGAAGCGACAGACAAGCAAACCAACAAAATGCAAGAAGGAGAGCGGGTTGGGAGAGGGAATGGGCTCGCCCCGGGTTCGGCTGCCGGAGCGGGGCTGAAGCGTCTCGACTCTCGGAGGAAGCTGCAGCTCCTCTCGCAGCAAAAAAGTTAATAGATTAGGAAAGATAACCACGTTACACACCTAATATTTATTTAGTTATAAAATTAATGCTGAATAAGATGTCTGTGTTATAAAGTGTCAGCGCAGCTTTTCTTCAGTTCAGATATTGTATCAACATGGAGAGACAGAAACGGAAGTTACACTGTAAGTTGTTTACAGTTTGAACACCGGTACTGTATTTACTGTAGAAGTATTGCACTTGTATAGGGAATTGGGGGACATGCTGTACGAGCGTTATATCCAAGGCGCGTTATTTTGTATACCTTTAATATGGTCCCCGGTCTTTGCTTTCTTTGTTTAGGTATGTATTGCAAGCCCCCTCCACCCCCGCATTTTCAGTACTTCTCCGCAATAATAATAATAATAATTAAAAAAAAATCCATAGTGAAAAGAGGTTTTATTAAATTAATGCTTAGTTCTATTTTTGCAGTCTGTGTGATTTAATGTAATCGACTCAGCATGTGCATTATGCGTGACGTCTCTCATCTCGGCTCGCCTTTCTCTGGTGTAAACGCAACTCAAGTTACCCCTGCCGTACCAGGCTGGCTCAACTCGGCACCGGCTCGGCTCGGCTCGGGTGTGCAGGTGTAAACGTAGCATTATTGCGCTTATAAAATGGGTCAACTAACTAAATGAAATATAAAAAAACAAAACGTAAAAACATGTTTTAATTAACAAAAAAGGAATTTTTATTAAATATCCTTCCGCCTCTGACCTCAAAAATAGTCCTTTAAAACTTAAAAAGAAAAAAAAAATTACAATTTTTTTTTTTTTTTTAATGAACATTGAACTGATTAAAAACAAGAAACACTATTTATAGATGTTACATTGAACAGTGCCATTGAAATTGAAATTGAAATTCATTCTGAACAGTAGGTGGAGCTGCAGCAAGCGATTTCGAGCAACACAGTGTTTCATTCATTGTTGTTGTTGTTGTTGTCTGAGGAAGTGCAGCAGGACAATCACGCTGACCTTCTTTGCCACGTCTGGCCATGTTTAGTTGCACATCAAAACAAACCTCTCAAGACCTGCGGCAGTGTCAGGTGACAGTGTTGGGGAAGAATTTTTATATTTATTTATTTATTTATTTTTTAAATCATCCTTTGTGATCCTGGAGTAGTGACAGGAGGTATCCATGCCAGATTTGAGGTACCGTTTCACAGTGGCAACAAAGATGTTTGCATTTTGAAATAGTATTTTTTTTTCCTTTTCTGTGATTCTGTGATTCGGTAAGTTTGACTGGAGGGTTGTGGGTTCAATCCCTGGTGGGTGACACTGCTGCTGTACCCTTCAGCAAGGTACTTTACCTAGATTGCTCCAGTAAAAACCCAACTGTATAAATGGGTAATTGTATGTAAAATTAATGTGTAAAAAATAATGTAATTGTATGTAAAAATAATGTGATATCTTGTAACAATTGTAAGTCGCCCTGGATAAGGGCGTCTGCTAAGAAATAAATAATAATAATAATAATAATAATAATAATAATAATAATAATAATAATAATAATAATATTCACACCCCCATGTGACCTGTTTTGACCAATCAGGATAAAGTATTTAAAAGACCCATTTTATAAATGATATATGTGTGTGTGTGTGTGTGTGTGTGTGTGTGTGTGAATATGACTTCAAATGCACTGAAGTCCTGGCATGTTAATGATTAAAACAAAATTAGCATGCATGTTGTTACAAACAGTTCAACTAAAAAAGGAGTGATAACAATGATTACAAATAAAAAAACAACCCTTTAGTACATTCTTATGAGCAGAAGCATACTTACCTTTTGTAATACAAAACTCTTTTCCCATGCCACTTGCTGGCCTGCAGTAGAATCATGCTGATGGAAGTGTCTGTTGAGTCTAGGAATGTGTATTAGTATTACATGGTGTTCCAGTAAAGCACTTAAACCCCAACCTAGAGGGAACACCCTTATTAAGATACAAACAATCAGGCTTTTAATTCAGAGCTTCCTTTAAGCTGCGCTGGGATTTGGTGGAGCCAAGGGTTAGAGTAAACGGCTCTTACAGGACGGCTAAGCCGTTTACCTGTAATACAAACCACTTTATACAAACCACACAGGTTTAAATTGTACACTCTTTTGCTCTCTCGACTGCTTGGCAGCAGAGCACCTCATCTGCCTCCTTCTCCTCAGCAGCCCCAAACAAACTATCTACTTTTCTTTTATACCCTGCACCTGGCTCTAATTTAACAATAAGCACCAGGTGCAGGGGATAATTAATAATAAAACAATTAACAAATCAATCAAACAATAAAGCAAACTAACAAAAAAGGTGCCTGCGCACATATCCTACAAAGGGAGGATTTTAACCCCCCTCCCTGCTGTCTTACTATATATCTATATCTATATATATATATATATATATATATATATATATATATAATATGCTTGATGTAGCAACGGCAGTAGTACTGCATTGCAGAGTAATCCCCCCACCCCAACTTTAGGCTTAAAGTAAAATTTTCATATCTTCTGTTTTTAATAACTATATTAAATATTCTGGCATGCCCATGCATGTATGTGAGTCAGCTCCAGTTAAACATATGCTGGAGTCCAATATTAACTCCCATATGAAGATTTCTATGTCAGTGAAAAGATAGATGGAATGTGAGAAAACAAATGTGTATCATGCTTATTGCAAAAATGTATTTTTGTTTATCGTGTAGTAGAGTTATTCTGGTATACAGTCTCTTTAAAATATTTTAAAAATCAACAGTAGGTTTGGCCTAAGTTTAGTTGCTTAACCGGTTAGATGCTTTCATTAGGTGTGGGCTAAGAGAGCTGACTGAGGCTGAAGAGAACCTTTGAAAATCAGGATCTCCAAACAGGAGGCTGCTCAGGATGCAAATCTTTGTGTTAAATATGGAATAAGGTTGTTGATTTAACCACCATTGAACAACGTTCTGCTTTGCATCTGGGCTACAAGGTACTTTACCTAGATTGCTCCAGTAAAAACCCAACTGTATAAATGGGTAATTGTATGTAAAAAAATAATGTGATATCTTGTAACAATTGTAAGTCGCCCTGGATAAGGGCGTCTGCTAAGAAATAAATAATAATAATAATACACCACCTTCTGAATGGCAGTGGCACACTGTAATTACTTTGCTTAATGCTTATTTCTTTGAGGACTACATTAACTGTTGTGATTTTCATTTACCTTTTCTTCTTGACTTATTTCCCAATTAAAACTTATGGTCAAAACACAGTAAGTCCCCTGGAATAGTTGCTAGGAGATGCTGAGTAATGTTATTATCTATACTGTTGTACTACTACAGTACTTACATGGTGACACCCGAGTGTCTGATTGAGGGCTGGAAGTTATAGATGAAGTTACATGTTTATCAATAAATACTCTGAAGTTGGGGGCTCCCGAGTGGCGCATCCAGTAAAGGTACTCTGCGTGGTGTGCAGGATGCGTCCTATAGCCTGGAGGATCACAGTTTCAAACCCAGGCTATGTCATTGCCCACCGTGACCGGGGTTCCTAGGGGTTCCTCCCGGGTAGGGAGGGCTTAGGTCAGCAGGGCAATCCACGGTTCACCACGCACCAGCGACCCCTGTGGCTGATAGGGCACCTGCAGCTCTGCAGTGGAGCCATTCAGATCTATGCTGTCCTCCAGCACTATAGGTCTGGTGAATTGGCAGGAACAGCCTCAGTTCCCCAAGTCGCTGGGGGGTTGCAGCGATGACCCGGGATAAAAATAATAATTGGGCATTCCAAATTGGAGAGAAAACCGGGGTAAAAACCATTGGCAATGACTACATTTTTAAAAATGAATAAATAAATACTCTGAAGTTAAAACACAACCAAGTAAATAAAATGTCAACATTTACTGTATTTCCAGAACGTACATAAGATCCCAGAGTCATCAAGCAGCTTCCTGAAGGATCCCAGGGTATCAGCTTAATATCTGTTGTTGTAACCTAAGAAGGTGCAACATCGTTGCCACCAATGGTTTCCATTAATATTATTATTTGTTTATTTAGCAGACGCCTTTATCCAAGGCAACTTACAAAGACTAGGGTGTGTCAACTATGCATCAGCTGCAGAGTCACTTACAACAACGTCTCACCCAAAAGACAGAGCACAAGGAGGTTAAGTGACATGCTCAGGGTCACACAATGAGACAGTGGCTGATTTGAACCAGGGACCTCCTGGTTAGAAGCCTTTTTCTTTAATCACTGGATCACACAGCCTCCCTTCCTACAGTCACCACATACATGATGATAAACTGATTTATATAAAATTGATCATTTTTAAAAAATAGACAACAAATTTATTCTATGTTTAATGGGCCTATTTTTCTCTTGGACCAGCTTAACCAGACTCTTATCCACTTTAACCAGGCTGGCCAGCTAAACAGCACACCATCAGCTCTGGCCAGTGTCAGTAGCACACCATCAGCTCTGGCTGGTGTCAGTCAACACTGGATTTTCTATCAGTGTCCAGATAATAACATCCCGCTAATCTGTCCGCGTGTGTCATCTGAAAAGCAGACAATCTGGCAGCCTGACTGATCCTTGCTGTGACAATGAAACCAGCTCTAAAAAATAACTGCCAAAACATCCACACCTTCAATAAGCACCCTTCCAAGTGGTATACTGGAGGTGTTATGGAGCACATGGTTGATTCATCCAGCACTAAATGTTATGGGAGCGTCTTTGGATTAGGCTCATAGTATGTCAGACAAATATTGTTAGCCATATAAAAGGTTTTAGGAATATTACTTTTATAATGTAGCTCCTTGTTAATTTTTTTAGTATTTTTTTAAAATGTGCATACCCCAAAGTAAATATATCTTCAGTATAATGAGAGGGACATGTTGGTAATGCTAATAAGCCTGAGTTATCTCTCATTTAATATAATTAAAACTTAATTGGAATGATAAATAAAAACACCAATATAAGCTATTTGGGGAGTGATATAAATCATAATCCGTACTGCAGTTATTCAATGAACTTTGTTTATATAGCAAGTACAATATAAGGAAAATAAAGTATATTTAATCCTAAATGAAACAACTACATTCTTATAATTACTTTAATTGAATCTGCTTGGCAACATAGCATCATCCGAATGCAATGTTCCAAAATGGAATGCAGCAAAACGGAATGTAGCGTTGAATAGTGAAAAGTTATTCAACCCTAGATCTCTCAATGCTTCAACGTGTATAGTAGGTGACTTTGCAGATTTTATTATCAGTTTGCCAGATCAGGATTATTTTTCCAAACCTATTTACAAATAAATAAAAAAAAGTCTGGATTGCAAAAATGACAATATGTTTTGTGTGCCAAGTACCAATCTAGCAATAAGTATTTTAGGCTACAAATATTTAAACAATACATTTGGCGGATTGATTTAACCGAATCTTTATTGCACTTTATAGAAGGACCAAGAGAACGAAATATACTCTTTGGCCCGTGGTCTTGTCTATTGAGCTCTAGAGCTGCCCTTGTGCTGGCTGACTGAGATGAATAATTATTGCTTGCTGACAGCTACTGCCAGCAAGCAGGATATGGGCCTCGTTCCCCTACCCATGTACTGGCTGATTGTGATGTTATGGTTATTGATTAATGACAGTCATGCCAGTGGAAGGACCAGTGGCACTCTGGGCCACCTTCCCCACCAAAAGGACAAGGCCACCTCTGGCCTGCGACTGTCTAATGAGATTGTGCCCAACATATCATATCAGCGGGGGGAGTGTGGTGCCAATTACAACATTAATAAATGATAAGATGGAGTTTGGTACATATTGTATTGTATTGTATTGTGGCAGGGCGAGTTGCTGGGCGTTTATAAATTGTAGTCCATGGGACGTGTCCCAAAAGCCTCTAGGGCTGAATGGGAAAAACCTGTGTGCATTTGAGAGGATTGTTAATTTAATTATTGTTTGTAATTAGTGTCATGTGCTCATGTATAAAAGCTGGTCTTTGTCTGTGTTGGTGGTGAATGAAGTAGTAGTCTGTTCGTAGGTAATTGTGAGTACTGTGTGTGCATTTAACCAACTGCGTGTTGTACAAACTGGTAACTGTGTTTTTGAAATGGGTAAGCTGCTTAGCGGTCTCGTGCTAGTTCAGTTGGGAAAATGTTTCGCTAGTGCTCCAAGTTGGAGCCAGGCTTTTGTTTTGTGTTTTGATTTTGTCTGATTAAATAAACGTGAGCAAAAAGCTCTTAAAAACTTGCAGTTCTTGTGTCTGGGTCAGGTGTTTGAAGGGTGCAAACCAGAGTTGGTGTGTGGTATTAACACAACATCAAGAAATCGAGGCTTCAGATTTGGCAAGTGAGTCAGAATCGGGGGATACAGATGCAGGTAATGCACATCACTCGAAAATGCTTCTCTCTTTCCAGACACTGGCCTAACTAGCAAGTTAAATGTTAAGTACAGCGATCAACGTTTTGTTGTGATCATGTTTAATGTTATGAGGAGAGTAATAAACGAAAACCAAAATGTTTTCTTTTTTCTTTGTGCAACGCCCCCCTTTTCCACATTTATTTCTTGAAGAAATAAATTAAAAAAAAGAAGTAAAATCTGACAGTTTTCACTTGTGTGCACAGCTTTAAAAAAAACCTCTAATGCCATTACTTCATGAAAATGTGTCATTTGCCACTTTGTTTATTGTGAAGAAACTACAATGGATATACACAAGTTTATTTCTCTCTGTTTACTGTCACACTATGTATTTAATTCAGAAACTTTTCATTTACATTTAAACACACTGGTGTTAGAACATGCATATTTAGACAGCTTGCTACACTTTTAATCCGGTTTAATAAGATGTTTATACAACATAAGTAAAGCGATCACTACTTTCATTAGTTAACTTGAATGCTTGCTGTGCAGTCATTTTCAGAACATTTTCTAGTTTTAATAAAATTAAAATGAATAACATGCTGTTTTAATAGCATTACAGTGGGATTTGTATAATTATTTTTTTGCAAGATGTCGTTGAATATTGTCAGAAAAATGTCAGGAAAAAATATATTTGCTTTCTGTTTTTATTATTAAATGGCGATCAGACATTGTATCATTGTAAGTAGTTATTTCTGACATAGATTAGTTGATTGGTGCAAGTATAGACGGGACTCTGCCTGAAAACGGACCCAAGAAGAGGAAGCAAGTTGCAAGCGAGTCAACGACCACAAGCAACGAGACTGAGGCCTGGCTGGAGGACTGCCGTAAAACTTACCAAGACTGTTATCAGACAAACCAGTCTGGGTCTGCTGTGCACCTAAAACCACAGTATCCAAAAGAAACTGTGCCCTGCTACCTGCGTAGCTAAAAGATTCAGTGAAGTGGACAGAGCGGACAGGCGTTGTTGTGCATCCTATACCGAGGACCGAAGACTTTGTTGCAGCTGTTTGTTTATTCTATCGAGAATTTAAAGCTTTTTTTGCTGGATTTGATCCAATGTGGGATTGAAGACTTTGTTGCTGAGAGGAGAGCCTTTTGTACTGGACACTTCAACAGATTGAGTTTCCAAGCCAGCAGACCAAAAGTCTAAGCTTCAAGGAACCATTGAGTATAATTCTAGTTGCATTTTCCTTTCTTGGAACTAATTTAATTAATTGTAACAATTCACATAGAATTGAACTGTTAATTATTTAGTTTGCACACTTTTAGTGAAACTTGATGAAGTAACTATAAGTAATCTACCTCATTGTTGTATGAATAATTTCTTTAAAAGTAAACTTGCCATATCCTTAATCTATATACCATTAATAAGCTTAATGTGATATATTCTAAGATTGTCTGCATCATTTCAGTTTAGGCTGTGTGTGTGTGGGGGGGCATGTGTGTCTGTGAGCAAGTTACTAGCTACGTCATAGCCTGCTTTGTTATTGAAGATGCTGCTTGGTGTGTGAGGTGATAGGCGGTGTCATATTTCAATTGCCCTGCTAGCCGCATGATTGCAGTGAAAGCTTTTGACTTGTGTTTTTGCGCTTAGAGACTAAGAGATTTAATTTCTGACTTTTCTGATTTCTGTTTAATATGTGTATACCTAATAAAATACTACTATTGATTAAACATTCCTTGTCTCTAGTGTGTGTATGTGGGTTCATAGTAAATCATTGATCTTTGTAATACGTCAATTAAATATTATTAATAAGAGAACTAATCAACCCAGATAAACTCTGATTTATCAATTATTGAATTGTTCCTACAATGTAATGCCAGGGGATATGGTAAAGGTGGGTGGACGTATGTAAGGCTGAACATATGTCACACTTTTCAGTTTTGTATAGTCAAAATCTTTAGTCAAATAATAGATTATTTCATAAACATCAATTTTTGGAAAAACAACACTCAAAATGTAGTAGCAATGGCCAGCTTTATTCTTAAAATACAGCATTTTATTTACAAGATGTTTGTTCTACATATATAAAATATATCATATTGCAAATACAAATTCATTAATTTGTTTTTTAAAGAATACACGATATACTGGTATATTTTGGGTAAAAAAAAAAAAGCAAGCTTTAAGTTTTATTTTAAACATTAAATCAGGTGTACTTTTCCAGAAGAAATGACTGAGCTGGTCTGCAAATTGCTTTCATGGCCCATATTCAATAAAAAAAGCACATGGAAGTCTAAAATAGAAAACATAACTGTTCACTCATTAAATTATTTCTTATTTTATTTATTAATTTCTCACTTAGAATGTTTTCCTTAAACCTTTACTGAAGAATAAAAATGGGTAACTAAGTGAAATAGACTCTCGTGTATAAGAACCTTCGACTTGCATGTTCTTGTCTTTTAATTAAATGGGTCCAGTTATGCTTTGTCGTTTTTGGTGCCTGATGCCTTTATAAGGATTTCCATCTGCATGCAGACATCACTGCGTGGATTGCGTAGAGCAGGGTCGCGATATAGGAAAACACCTGAAAGACAGATGAAATAACACATTAATAATATTAAACATTTAAAAAAAGAAGAAACCTCATTGTCTGTTTTCATGCTGCTGCTGTTCACTAATCACAACTCTCCTGCATAAAACACAGCCTTTGCACAAGGCTTAGAGAAAATGTAGGTGTCCATTTGTTTTTCTTGCTTTGAATAACTTCTTTAATTATAGGAATGCTCTGACTCATAATCTCCTGACTCTGGGCATTCAGATGACCCTCTGGTGATCATACAAGCATTTCTCCAAGCATGGTGCTCTGTTGCATTTTCAATGGACTCTAGAAAACATGTAGATTTTAAGCAGCCATACCACTGCCTAAAAGCTGGTTTACTGGTACAGTAGTGCAGTTTGCATGGTGGAATGCTATTTAGTTATGCCTCTGCACTGTGGTGTGGGCTTGTGATAGATCTGGTAAGCTTTGCGTGCCGGTTATTGTTATCTTAATAAATATCTTACATCTGGAAGATTGGAAAAACGAAGTATTATCTAACGAGACAGTACTCAAACTAGCAATTGGATTGTTAGATATATGCTCTAAATGCAAAAGCACTATAGATGGTTTCCAATACACTTTCTTGTCCTGTCTACTGGATGAATGACTTCAACTTTTAACTGACTTTCAACTTTTAACTAACACAGTCCAGTCACATAAATTAGTTCTGTTTTTTTGTTGATGTCCCCCCTTATATATAATGTGTGTGTGTGTGTGTGTATTTTATTTTTTGTTAATCCTAAAATTCTAGGTGATACAAAATATTTGGCCACAGCTGTACATGTAAGGCACTGTCTAATCATAATTAAAAGGCAATGTTTATAAACATTCCTTAAAACTGCCCTATGAATAGGACCCTATATCTTATAATAATGTCACACCAAATATTTATTTGTAAATCAAGTTTTTTTTTAAAAAATAAGGTGTTACGCAACTTTATATCCCACAGTGTTTACCAGCATATTAGTTTAGTGGAGTACTTACTACTGCAGCAATGTCTTCCTGGTAGTACTTGAAAAGAATTTCATTTCCTAAATTGATTTGTCCCAAAACTGTTGTAACATAGGCCAATGCAACAGAAGCACTCAGGTAAAAGAAAGCAGCAAGTGCATGGTAGGCCACATCCTAGAAAAGAACAGAACAGTGCTGTCAGAAAAAAAAACATGCAATGGAACAAGTAAAGGTACAGTTCACTTTTGGACTTAGAATTATGCTTCCAAAAATTCAACAATCAAATACAGTAGAGGCCAATGGTATTCTTACCAATAAAATAAAATAAAATAAAAACTCTTAAACAGAATATGAATAGCAAATGGAAATGCATCCCTGCAAAATATGTAATTAATTCATTATTACTGGATTTATAACAAGAACTTTATCATTCTTCATAATTTCACTGACAGAGCTTACCAGTGATGCCCACATAGAGTTGTTCTTGTTCACACCCATCATGAACAACAGCAGCCAGAGGAATGTAAATACGAAGCAGAACACTGACACAAACATCACCCATCCTTGAGGGTTTTCCATATACACGTTTGTGGATGCCACAAGGATCCAAACAAGCCCACCAAAAACCTGTAAGACATTCAAAATGTTAGAATATGTGTACACATAAAGGGTTGCCCCTTATTAAAGCAGATGTATAATACAGTATGTGAACAATCTGAGTGCCTCACATAATAACAGCTCACTCAAAGTATGGACCTAAGATTCAGTCAGAAAACCCATGCCATAGATTTATTAAAGCTCAGGCTAGACAACAATATTACATTATACATATTTTTACAGTACATTATTTGGTCTTTGGCCTCACCTTTTGAGGTACCCCTACCCATAAATTAGCTTGCAAGTGGAGAGGCTGACCATAGGAAACTGGGAAGCCATGGCCAGTGGGGGCAGGATAGCTGTCCTCCCATCAGACGAACACAAAAAGGAGGTAGAGTCTGGTGAGGAGGAGATGAACGCTGATGCACAGCGACTGAAACGATTTGTTCTGAGTACAGGAAGCTCCTGAAATATGCTTGATGTTTACGTGATTTGATCTAAGGTTAAAAGTGAGTTTAATAGCGTCACCATTTGGGAAAAATTGTATCTAATATATGTTTAAGTTTTAAATGCACAATTATGTGAGGCACGATTAAATAAGTCTACGAAGCTATATGTACGCCTTCTTTGGAGGTGTGCACAAACCTGAAGTTTGAAATCTGGGTAGTACCATAATACCAAATCAAACCAATTTTAATGATACATGTACATATTCAAATTGCAGTTTTAATTAGATGCACACCCCATTGTATTCATATAAAGGCCATTATTGTAGTTTAGCTTTTCTAGGTATTATGTTATCTCATTTTTCAGTACTGGGATTCCTAAAAGCACTTCTTATGACCTGCTTCTGTAAACCGCATCAGAAATTCTTTTCAAATATAAATTCCAAGACTTTCCACATTCTCCTGCTAAATTTCAAAATCTCAGATTTAGCGGGAGAATGACTAGATTAAGGAGATATTAGGTTAATTTGAATAGCTTCTCTCAGTTGCAATGCTAAAATCAAAGCTACAGTTACTCTAAGTGTATTGAGGTAGTCTCTCCAGTAGTCTACAGTCAACTATTAAAGATGGGTGAGCCTAAAAAGCAAGACACTCCTTAAAACAACTCCCTGAAGTAGATGTACTTTACTTTGCTCAACCTGTTCAGCCTGTTTGCCTTCGTTTCTATGTAAATGGTAACAGTTGTTTGCTTTATTTTGTTGTCCTCATTACGAAATGTACAAGGAAAGAATGTGGGGTTTATATTGAGTGGTCTCTAATAAGATCATATATTTTTTTTAAAGGGGAAAAGGCACTTCTTCATTTACAAGAACCTAACGTCTAATGTAATTCAATGTCTGTTATTCACTCTCAAGTTATTTCTTTCCCTGTGTTGTCACTTTGGACTCTATATTCCCAGACCTTCAACAGCTAAGTTTGAACTCAACAGGACAAAACAGAAGAAAGTCAAAATACAATTCATGTGCATAGAAATTTTTAAACTTACAATTAAGGTTTAAAAAAGCTAATATATAAAAAAAACAGGAGAAAATCTAAATATAATACATTTGTATAGAGATTAAAGAGAAACACAGTTTAAAATGCAGTTTAAAAAAGCTAATCTGAAAAAGTAAGTTTTCAATTTTGACTTAAAGTCTGATGTAACACTTCAGATATGAGGTGGCAGTGCATTCCACAATCTGGGAGCACAGGGACTAAAAGCTCTCTCGCCCTTCCTTTTTGTGTACACTTGTGGGAGGCACAGAAGGCCTGCATGAGCTGATCTTAAATCACGAGAAGGTATATATGTGACTAGAAGCTCCTTTATGTAAGCTGGTGCCGTACCTTTAAGTGCTTTATAAGTCAGAACGATTAGCATGATTATTTTTGGTATCACTTTTTTGTTATTCTTTTTGTTATCTTTTAACTTTGGTTAATAACGCATTGGAAATAAATCCAGAAGAATCAGCAGGTTCATTTCAGGAGCTCTGGGATTAACGTGTATTTAATTCAAATGTATTTATGCATGAACACACATAAAATAAACCGATTGTAACATGAATATCTTATATTGTACAGACTGAATTGTAACATATAGAATAAGAAGTATTATATATAAAAAAGAATATTATAATTATAAAAAAACATACCATGCCAAAAAGAAAAAAGATTCAGTTTAAAATTAAGGTCAATTCATGAATAATTCCACACTTACTAACACTTAACACCTACCAAGAGCAGCCGTTACATTTACTTTTGTGCTTATTATCTATGAGTAGTTCAATGTACTCATTGTACATTATCAGCATAACAGCAATGTACTTTGTATTAACTAATTCTAACACAGCACAAGCTTTCAAGCCTGAAAATGCCCTATGATCAGGTGAAGGTGGACGAGAAAGAAAAAAGACCCTCTGAAGTACAGCACTTGCTTTAATTCCTGTGCCTATACCTAAGCAGCACACTTCTGGGAATGTGTTGTGTTTTTGTAACTCAGAAGTGTTTATCATATAAATTGTCCTGAAAAAGTAAACCTTTTCCGTATAAGGGTTTGGTTAAGCCTGCTTTGTAGAGCTTTATAACCAAACACCTGTTCCACCCTGGGGTGTGACGGGAGAGATCATGCAAGTATGAAGTTTTAAGGCTTGGCGCTTCCTGTTGAATGGAATTCATTATACTTTTTTTTTTTTTTTTTAACATATAGACCTGTAATTATAACTTTATTCAACTCTTTTATCTCTAAAGACGCTAAGTATACCATACTGAAAACTGAAGAGAAAATGTTTTCACAAATGATGGTACAAAGATGTGAAACTCCTGGGTAACTGTAAGAAGTATTACTAAAGTTACCAGTATCACTCTACCATGAAATAGCCTGATTATTTTAAACTTTTATTTTACATTCCAGTATTAGCTGCTGAATAAATGTCACTTTGGTGTCGTCCCCCCATCATTCCAAACCTGTGGCAAGTGCTTTTCTTCAGACAAATAAACAGCATGCAGCTTCTACAGTTAACCCTATATTGACAAGCCTGCTGTCTACATTTATTTTTTTTTTTTTTACTGTAACATCCCAAAAGAAACCAACTTATGGGAGATTGCTTACTGTAAATAAATATATACATCTATAAAAGTACCAAACAAGTAACTTAAATTCAGATATTCTGAAGAAATAGTACTTACAAGTTCTGGGATAAAGAATAAATCAGGCAAAGTTGTAAATACTCCTAACCCACTGGGCAGGCTGTTAATAGCCTGGGCTGTTGTTGCCATCTTCTCTGCTTACTGTACTTGATGCCACCAAAATGTGAAGTGAAGGGTTTCGAAAACAAGCCTTCCTTTTGAAGGCATACTAAAACCTGACAAACAAGCTTCTCAAGATTTCTGCAATTAACACACCCAGTAAACATAAAGATAGGGGCAGAGAGGAAGGCTTACACTCACCTGCTCTGCAGCATCTCCACTGCATTTTTTGAAAAGCACTTTGAAAGTTAGTGTTACTATGTAGTAAACAATGCATCTTTGTTGATTTACCTTTATAAAAGTGTACCATAGTAAAAGCATAGCAAAGTGTATTAAAGCATACTGAAAGCATGGTAAAGCATAGATCATTTAGGGCTTTATGACTGGCCGATTACATTTCAAAGCTGCTGGTTGATTCATTTTCCTAGTTGTAAAGAGTTTCATGAAAGAAAGCAAAAATGAAGGCAACACTAAATGGTAATGACTTGCTACAAGGATCCAAATGCTCAACCAAGCTACTTATTTTATTGTCATATTACAGAGAATAATAAAGATAGGCCAAACAGTAGATCAGCACAGAATTACCTTTGTAGATTTTACAACAACAACAAAAAGAGTCTGCTTTAGGGTCGATTGCATTGAACTGAAAGGAGCGTACTAACTGGGGATGATCTCGTGGTTAGTATGGAGGACAGCACTGAACTAGTACACAAGTTAATACCAATTGCAGCGAGCTGTAAAGAGTGTGCTAATTGGGGATGATCCCGTGGTTAGTACAGAGGATGGTACTAAACTGGTACACAAGTTAATACCAATTGCAATGAACTAAGCAGCTCAAGTCCCTAGCTGCGTATTCAAATTTGTCTCAATTGCAACAAAGCCAAAGTAACTGCTGTTGCACTCTTGACTAGTATAGTAAAATGCAATACTAAGTTTGCTAAGAAATAAATAAATAAATAAATAAATAAATAAATAAATAAATAATAATAATAATAATAATAATAATAAGTTAGTCTAGCAATTTCTGTAGACTAAAGACTTGTGGTATTGTACCAACTAAAGCAAATATGAAAAATCCAAAAATGTATTGACAATTTTTATGAAAATGAACTAAAAAAAAAGTGTCAAAACATTTGCAACAAAAAGTTTCATCCTTATTTAACTTATTCATCTTATTCAACTTAACGTAGGCATATATATATATATATATATATATATATATATATATATATATATATATATATATATATATATATATATATAGTATTAAAAGGCTGTGTGGTCCAGTGGTTAAACAAAAGGGCTTGTAACCAGGAGGTCCCCAGTTCAAATCCCACCTCACCTACTGACTCAGTGTGTGACCCTGAGCAAGTCACTTAACCTCCTTGTGCTCCGTCTTTTGGGTGAGACGTAATTGTAAGTGACTCTACAGCTGATGCATAGTTCACACACCCTAGTCTCTGTAAGTCGCCTTGGATAAAGGCGTCTGCTAAATAAACAAATAATAATAACATAATTCCAGTATGACTCAAGTGTCTCTACCTTCAGCCTCTTTCATAGGGAAGGCAGCATTAAATCTGCTTACAAGTATATGCCATGCAGTTGTGTGCAGCAGAATTGCTTGAAATCCTTTCTGCCATCCTCCAAAGTTTCAATAGCATCTTTTATACACTATGAAAAAAAGTTTTTGCTCCATTGTATGATTTTAAAAAATGAGGACAATACAACTTTTGTTTATCCTTTAATGCAGCTTTGTTAATTTTGGTGGTGTTTTAGGAAAATTAGATTATACATGAGAATTTCGTTTAAGACAATGGGAAAATATTCTTATGCAATTCAGCCTTAGTATTTACTTTCGTGCGTAAATACATTTCCGTACATAATTTTATTAAGATCAAAAAATGTAAATTAAAAAAATAAAAAAAAAAGATTTGTAAAGAAATATAACACTCCTGAAATATAATAGCTGGAACCAATCACTCCAATTTTGAGCCCCCCACCCCTCTTCATTTCCTGTTTGGTAGCACACTACACAATTGTAAGTCACCCTGGATAAGGGTGTTTGCTAAGAAACACATCATCATAATAATAATAATAATAATAATAATAATAAAGAGCTTAATCTTGAGCCCCATACTAAAGCTGGGGATCAGCTAGTGCCCAACTTTGTTCCATGTCTTTTTTCGATGCAATTGGTACTAAGTTAGTACGCAGCTGGGGATGATCCCGATATAGTATCGTATTAGCTAGTCCGCAACTTAGTATGCAGCTGTGTACTAAATCTGCAAGTTTGTTGCAATTGACTCCGAGTGTTTAATGTAAGTATGTTCCTTGTAATGCCAGGTATCAGTGACTCTTTAAATATACTCCTATAAAACGGAGAGTATTTTAAATAAATATGAATTAAATCATCCTGTCACGTGCCACAAAACACTTTGAAAAATGTGTCCCTACACCTTTAAGACAAATCAGTCTTTTTTATGTTATGAAATGGTGTATATTACCATGTACACAGGGTCGCAGGAGGATAGTAGGTGGGGATTCGGTTTGCAAGTTCAATACTGCATGTGCAAATAATTGATTAGCTACTTGAGGTTCAATTTAGAAATGAAGGCCATGGTTGGAACAAATACCTGTACTTGAGTCTGCATATCCCTTTTATTGCCTTAACCTAAACAGTATTGAGTTACAGTGCTCTCCTTTTTATAATCACAGAACCAGTTATAAGACAGCATGGTTGTCTTAACTATAGTTATAAAGGGGAGCACTGTATTCCTGCAAGTAAAGTCCAAGATAACTTTATTTTACCCATCTATTGCAACTTACAATCCAAGTGTCTAAAACAAGCTCACAAACAGTTTGGGCTACAAAACAAAAACTTACACACAAACATTTTTAAAAAATGAAATGCATTTGATTGGTTAACACTTTAACCACATACATACACACACATTATATTATATATTCTGAACACAACACAAATGTATCAGTTTCACATTAAAAACCTTTAAATCAACCCTTCAATTACAAATAATTTTGTTTATCAATAACAAATAAAAATACAATGTAGCGATAAAGCTGGGAAATCCATGGTCTTTAAGTATTTCCCCCCAGGAGAAACGTCTTTGAGCCAGTCCAGCAGGAGTTACATTGGTTTGTCCTCAATGTATTTATGAAGTTTTCCATCTGAATGCAGAAAACACCACATGGATCACATAGAGCAGGGTGGCAATGTAGGAACATACCTGTAAGAAAGATTGAAACATTATTAACAAAGTAGGAATACCTGAAACATTGCAGGGTTGGCTTGGTATTGTTTTAAAACGGCATACATAAATCATGCAGCCAGATTGACTTCATG
Source organism: Acipenser ruthenus (assembly GCF_902713425.1). Taxonomy (NCBI): domain Eukaryota; kingdom Metazoa; phylum Chordata; class Actinopteri; order Acipenseriformes; family Acipenseridae; genus Acipenser; species Acipenser ruthenus. The sequence continues at coordinate 15,673,024 of NC_081194.1, forward strand.
CAATTGTCATTCAATAACCAAAATAGAATCTCACACATTTTGACTACATGCCATTCAACAGACTTTGCTTCAAATCACTGAAGCAAAGGCAAATCATTGAAGAAGGGCCATGTATCCCTGCAGGACTACTTAAACAGTCTCTTCACAGCACCATCATGGATGTCCATGGCAACAGTGTTACGACAGGGCTGTGTTCAATAAGCAGAGCGCTTTTTTGTGGCGCTACGAGGCGGAAGTTAGGTCTTATTGAAAGGTATGTTAGTGAACGGTTTTCAAAAATGGCGGACAAAGTTGCAATGGGGTTAGATTTGCAGGAGTTTCTGGAAGATAGACAGTATCATGCCTACATGACAGTATACTCAGCAACGGATACTGCAGCGTTAGTGGCTGTGACACTCCAATAGTCCAGTGAGGGTAGAAAATGACGTTGAGAACGTTGTGATGTAGCCTACTACACAGATGCTGCATTTAAAGCTCATTTTTGGATGGAGCGAGCAACATTCAAGGTAGCCTATGTCATGTTTTATTTTAATAATACTAATTGTAATACTAATACTAATAATGTATAATAATAATAATAATAATAATAATAAAGTTAACGTCACTCTCCCCCTTAAAAAAAAATGTTATAACTGTGCAGGGGTAGCAAAGCTATGAGAATAATAGCGCTTAACATTCCTATCTTTAGTAACGTAACAAAAATACTACAGTATATGACCATAAGTTTATATTTATTTACAATAACATTTATAAATATGTGCAGCCATTATAAAGACTGTTTTCGTCTTGTACGTGTGGAAACGTACGAAAAACGTCACTTTTTAAAGCAAACAAGATTTACACATTAACAATGACTACAAGCATAGACAATAATGTACTTAACACAGATATTTTGGTCAAATGCCATTTTGACACGCCCAGAGTCACCTCCTGAGAGTGTTGGCTAACGTTACAGAGCACTTTTTTGTAACAGGGCGTTCAACAGAAAATGTTACGGAACGTTCTGTAGCGCTCTGGCTATTGAACGCACCCTAGGGTCATTCTCATTTTCTGTCCACCCTCTGTTAATCAATAAAGTACCATTCTTGAAAATCCATCCATGTGGGAACCCAATTAATTTGTACCAACACGTGTCAATTTCCACCAACAATGGAGTGGTGTACTTACTACTGCAGCTATGTCCTCTTGATAGGACTTGGAAACAAAGAAATCATTCTGCAATTGAATTGTAGCAGAGGACTGTGCAACAGAAGCACTCAGGTAAAATAAAGCAGCAATTCCATGATAAGCCACATCCTGAAAAACAATACACAACAGTCATGTCAATTATTTTAAATAGAATTCAGAAGACACACAAAAAAACATGCACCATATCTATAAATTTACTGTAAAATCCACATTTAAGTTAATAATTAACAGTCCAATACAACTGGACAGTCCTCTTCTATATAAAATACATTTGTGTAAAATTCATTTAAAAATCTATCCCTGATCTTCTAACAAATCACAACTTTACCCAACCCAGCATACTTGGGCAGACGTACAGTACCTGGAGTCCTGATCTACACACATTCCCCAGAGGTGGTAGGACCGATCATTTGTGGCATCGTAGATTCAAATTGATTAATATACCCAGTTGCATGTGAGACGCCTCGCAAATTCTAGTCTTTCAAGTATTTTTTTTTTTTTTCTGTAGCCAATAATGCTGACCACTGCTCTTCCAGTCTATGATGAAGTACCATTTTGTTTTATTTTGCTTAGACAGGTCTATATGGACTTGTAGTTGTAAGGATTATTGCAAGATGTTCTAGAGTAACATATGGCATGTATCTATCTTATTCCATGTAGTTAGCATTATAATGGATGTTACAAGTCATGTGTTATAATTTATGATATACTGTAAATAAACACCGGACAGCTCTGATTTTTTTTTTTTAACTCCCTTTTCTTTGTTACGACTGTCTAAATATAAAACCACTCCGCTGTAGGGCTTTAAAATGTAAAAACTGCACTTACACGTTTGTTTTTTTATGTTTGATGTTTAGGTTAGGGAAGGTAATGAATATATGTATTATACTATACAATACAACAGTAACATTAGAATTGGAATTCTAAAATGTTAGATTTAGAACAGAACTGTACAATGGAAAAAGATATAAAATGTGTATATTCATTTGTAATTTTTTTGTAGCTGGCAAGTGCGTGATTGTGTGCTGTTGATGCCCTTACATTTTGTCTTGGTATATTTGCACAGTACCTTTGAATTTAACCATGCTTTACTATAGCTCCCAATAACTGTCCAAGCTTGCCAGTGTTTTACTATATACTTAGATATGCTTTTACCATTTTTCACTACAGTAACCCCCCTTGAAAATGAGATGTATCCTGGTTAATCCACACACACACATTTATTTATTTATTACTTACAAGTGAAGTCCACACAGGGCTGCTCTGATTCACTCCGATCATGAATAGTATAAACCAGAGAAAAGTGACGACGAAGCAGAACACAGACACAAACATCACCCATCCTTGAGGGTTTGTAAGAAGCACATTTGTTGATGCCACCAAGATCCATACCAGTCCACCGAAAACCTGGAAGACGTGAAATGCATGATTAAAGATGGACAAAAATAAAGAAGACTAGCCTCCTGCTTTGGTCAGCCACTACTAACACTGCTGTTCTGCAGCAGTACCCTGTAAATAAACACATTTCACTGGATTACTTAATGTTGCTGGATGCAGGTGTTATTTCAATTCAAAAGTCCAAAAAAATAATAATAATAATAATTAAAAAGGTAAGGGAGATGGGAACTAATTACAGTTTTAGTGGGGCGCACCATGGGAGAGTTGGCATGAACATACCTGCCATTTAGGCCTGGGTTTTCACAAGCAGAAAATGCTCAATTGTGATGAATGTGGTGGTTTTGCCAGAAATGGAGTCAATAATAAAATAGTTAATGGCTGTGTGGGGGTGGAGGGGAGTTTGTAGGGTTTGGCCCAGGGTTCCCCTTTTGAAGAATATACCTCTTAGCTGGCAATCCCCTCCCTCAACAGCTACCATTGCCTGTGGTCATAGTTTCTGATGTTTTACAAGTACAGTGTGTTGTGTACATTACAGTAGGTTACACTAAAAAAAAAATTAATGAGATGTAAAACTGAGGTCCTATTGTAAGTGATTCTGCAACAGCAGTTGTAGATGCATAGTTCACCCCCTAGTCTCTAAGTAAGTTTGGATAAAAGCATAGTGACCAATTCATAATAAACAAACAGCACAGTATTGTAACTCAAAACGTTTTACTCAAAATTGCCTTCAGCAAAATGTTTGCTTGGTTATTTGTGAACTCATGAAGTTGGCTCCTAATTTCTAAATGTTTGCTCAATCCCTTCAGAGTAACATTACAAGGGCTTGAATGGACTTTCAGTAGATACTGTAACATCACACACACTACAATGCAGATACCCAGAAATGTTTTCTATTCATTAAATAAACTTTCCTCCTGGTCTTCCTCCAACATTGGAATACAGTTCTCCCTTGTGCCAACCATCTCCCTCAGGACGTTGTACAGAAAATATTGACTTATTTATTGTACTTTTGGGGACTATTTTGTATTTCTCATGTAAACTAAATGGGAATGTATTTACATTGTAGATATTTTTTTCTTCAGTTTTAACTGTAAACACTGAAAATCAAGTGAATTGAAAGATTGGTGTGTACAGACTACATTTACTTTACTAATGAGATGCTTTTGCTTTGTAATCATTGGGAACACCCTTTATGTCTGTAATGTACTTTTTTTTGGTTGGCGTTGGACTGACAACCATTAGTCACTATCAATGACATCTGTAGCATAAAATACTAATGACTGCGGAGTGGCACTACGTGTTCATTACATCATGGTGCGACTCGTTGATCAAAGTTTGAAGCATTAGTCTTCGTCGCGTTTAAAGCTTTTTTTTTTATCGTACTGTAATATTTGTATTACTTGCTAAAGTTATTTATGGCATCACAACTTTGCACACTTTAGAGAAAATATGTTTGTGGTTGCAGACAGTAAGTCTAAGCAACCTGATCTTACCTTTTTGTTTAGTTCTTTCTAATGAAAATAGTGATGAATTGCATGTAACCTGAGCACGGTTTGTGCATGTGATAAACGTTCATGCATGTAAACATAGCAAATGGCAATTCACTACAGCAAATGGCAACTCACTAAAACGCCTATGCATGTGATAAATTTTTAGCGTACAGTTACAAAGAAATTTTGAGTAATTTATAAAAGTAATTACCTGACTAAAGCTGCGACATCGAATTTTATATTTTGTATAACTGATAATGTAAAGAAATAAACGTTAAAAAAGCTACACACCAGAGTAAAAAGAAAAAAAAAGCTGTAGTTTAATTCAATTGTGCTACAAATGCCACTGGAGAACAGCAAACATTATAGCACGAGCATTCCAGGATATACGAATTTCTCTAGCTACTTACAAGTTCTGGGATAAAGAAGATATCTGGCACAGTTTTAAATACTCCGAGTCCACTTGGCAAGGAGCTTATTCCCTGAGTTACCGATTCCATGTCCTCTGCTCGGATAACCAACAAAATTAAACCAAATCCGCAAGCTAACGAGTTACAAACCACAGGTGTTCCTTTTGAAACTGACAAACTATGGCTTCCCTGCCTCCATGTAGAACCACGCCCTGTAAATGAACCACCTGTGGGAATTCAGTTGTTGGTTAAACAACGATTCCATAGCATCTGGAAAGTACAGTAGGCCTACTACCTTTTTTATTTATTTATTTATTTTACTGGTTGTTTTCAACAGAACGACGATTGTTTGTTATGGCATATACGTTATAGCCTACTCCATACGTGGTTTGACTACTGTCTTGTAATAACGGTGCTTTATTAAAAGTACAGAATAGGTATAATGTTAACTAAAAGCAGGGGCGTCATTTGCTATAGTGAGGGCGGGGGGTGCAGTTGATATACATGGAATTAAGTGTTCAACCTTTTGCCCCACCACCCCCGACACATAATATAATCACATCGCGTTGTCTCAAGTCATCGGGAGCATTCATTCATTTTGATTGATAGTTCGTCGTTGTCCAGTGATTATATCGACAACACAGAATTGTTATTATTTCTATATTTTTTTTAAAAAAAGGAAGCACTTTATTTAAATCACAAATATCAAACATTTGTTTGTTCTAATAAATTTTGCAAAGGTATGCAAATGTTGGTATTAATTCGGCAAACGAAAGGTTTTTTTCATGCAGGAAAAGGGTCAAAAGATACCTGCGTACAGAGATTATGGTTATTGCGAGCTAAAAATACAGGTTGATAAATTTGCAAAGATGAAAGCAAGACACCACCCCATTTTATTTTATTTTATTGTTATTATCTGTGTAAACATGTTATTTAAAACTGCTACATATTTCTAATTTCAACATTCACAGGAATGTGGTGCTTAATTAGCAGTTTATGTTCATTGGTTTATATTTGTTACAAAGTGTCATTCTTTGTGGAAAGCAGGTGAAATGTATCAAACTTAACTCGAGGTTCAAATGGATGCTCTAAAATAAAGATTTAAACTGTGTTCTTACCCCTGGCTCTTTTTATAAAGCCCATGCATGACCATTTTCTTTCAGTGATCTGAGAGTAGGCTAATGTCCCTAGTAAAACATAAACAAAAACAAAGATGTTGTACCGCTATTTGTTTAATGTAGCCATCGTTACAGTATGTATCTGTGGAATGTTTACTTAACTGGGATATCGAAAGCTAGCAACAGAGAAATTTGATTATCATTAACGCCTTTACCCACTATAAAACGAAAGAGAAGATGACCACCAAAACAATACTTTTTGACGCCGCAGACAACCAAGACATGCCTGACTGGCTCCTGGAGATGGTTGCACTCATACGGTCCACATCCTTACAGGCTTCCCGCGCATGCCTGTGTTGGAACTGTCAGCCAGGCCATCTACAGCAATAATGCCTAGCCACCACCGCTCCACTCTTTACACATGTGCCACATTAGTTGTCGGGAAATGACGTGGGCCCCCCACCGAGTCCCGAACACCTGTACCATCTCGTCTCCAACTCCTCCAGGAGCAGCTGGCCAATACTGCTACAGCCTGCCAGCACTGCTGTCACTGCCACCGTGAGCTGGAGGAGCCCACCAGCACAACCGGGGGGAGCGGGGCTACACTTCCCCCAGAAGCTTCTGATCGCACCCCACCCAAGTGCCGCTGTTGTTGTTGGGAAGACTTTGGTGGGGGACTTCCGCCACGTCCCAGTACGCGTAGAGGGAGTCCCCTGCATCGCCTTGGTCAACACGGGGTCGACCGTGACACTGGTCTGCCCAGAAGTGGTTTGTGTGTAGGGTGTCTCTTATTGTGTAAGAGATGTCATCTCGTGCAAATGAAGATTGTACTTAGAAATAGCTTTAAAACAAAAAATATGTTTTATTTTTATTTTTTTAAAAATGTATACCCCTTCTCATCCCTGATCGTGAAATAGTTAAATCCAGAATCAACTGCAACGGACCCCAGCAATAAAACAACATATAACTAACAACTGGAGTAAATGAATGAATGAACATGTGTATATGAACACTTTATTTTGCTTTTCCTTTACTTCTAGCCATCGTTTGGTATATGTGTTGTTTATGCTATGCAAAATGGATAAGACGCCCAATGCACACAGCTGTCTCCTACCAAGTGAAGGCACCACTGTATTATGGACGTTGTAGTTTATTCTAGGAACATGTCAGATCACAATTGCAGCAGATCTAAATACTGCCACTGATTAAACAGTGTAATTAAAATTGTGTATCAGATTACTGCACATAAATAAATAAATCATCTAACAGTGTAAGTGAGCCTGTGGCAGGACAGAAAAGCCCTGTGTGTAATCAGTGTAAAAGAGAAAATGAAAGTGACAAAAAAAAGAAAAATATCAAATGCTACTCATGGAAGCACAAGCACGGTACTTGTTTTGGTGGAGGGATTTAGTGTGCAAAAGTTTGTTTTGTTCAAACTGTTTATTTTGCTCTGTGAGCTTTTTGAGAAAGTCTTTTGTTTGATTTTTGTTTAAATGAATACACGCACCAGTGCTTTCAACCAGCAGTACCTGTGTGTCTCTCTCAGCTTCCTGGTCTGTGTACGTCACCACTCAGCCGTCCTGTCACACATTGTATTAGGAGTGGGATATAGTGACTGCATGGACCCAGGCCAGAACAGATACTGCGGGTACACTTTTTAATTTGTGTGAAGAGAAATTATTTTGAGTGAAGAGGATGGAAAGGTACGAGAACTGACTGAGGGAACCCAGCACCCCACTGTGGTTGAAACAGAGGGGAGACATTTACTGGGGGACAGCCACCTGGATATCCTCCTGGATTTCATCCAGCTGAAGCCTGAAATCCAGCACAAGGGGATCAGCAGAGGATATCCAAGGCTGATGGAGGCCTTGAAGGCAATGACCCAGGTCGTGGACTAGGTCTACCTTGAGTGAGAGGTGGAGCAGTCCCAGTTGGGCCGGGCCGGTGTCCCACAATGCTCCTTCTGCTTCTGCTATGGGCATGAGGAGGACAGCTGCCCAGAGGCCGTCTGGGATCCAGACACAGACCTGGAGTGGGAGGAGCCTGAGCGTCCAACACTCAAGTGGGAGGAGCCCAAGTGTCCAACACCCAAGTGGAAGGAGCCAGAGCATCCAGCAACCAGAAGGAGGAAGCCCGAGCGTCCAGCGCCCAGAAGGAGGAAGGCCGAGCGTCCAGTGCCCAGAAGGAGGAAGCCCGAGCGTCCAGCTCCCAGAAGGAGGAAGCCTGAGCGTCCAGCGCCCAGAAGGAGGAAGCCTGAGCGTCCAGCGCCCAGAAGGAGGAAGCCCGAGTGTCCAGCGCCCAGAAGGAGGAAGCCCGAGCGTCCAGAAGAGGGCAGGCCGAGCATCCAAAGCCCAAGAGGGGGCAGGCTGAGCATCCAGAGCCAAAGAAGGAAGCCCAAGCCTCCACCGCTAGAGGAAGAGTACCCGCTGCTCCTGCCTCTACCACCAGAGGGAGACTACACGCTGTTCTCGCCTCCACCACCAGAGAAAGATTACCCGCTGCTTCCGTCTCCACCACCAGAGGGCAACCAGCCATGCCGACCTCAGCAGCCGCTGCATGAACTGCTGAGGGCAGCGTGGCGAAAGCCGGGGCTCAGTCGTCGCCCCTCCCTAGGGTCTGCACCTGCCGTCACCTCCCAAGGGTCTGCCATCACCTGGGGATGCCTGTTTGTCATCGCCCGGGAATTTGTTGTTTCAACAAGCAGCAGTTTCGCTGCCGTAAATTCTGTGGCCGGAGCCCAAGATGAGGGAGCTGCTGGCTACAGAGAAGTGGGGAGGTGAGGAGATAATCTCCACCCATAGCAGTTTCACTGCAGGATTGTCTGTTGCCAGAGCCCAAGAAGGGAGCCGCCAGCTACAGAGAAGGGGGGAGAGGTGAGGATACCACCACCCATGTCACAGCCCAGCACCTGGGGGCTGAATCCCTCGACCTGGATCTCATCTGTGTGTCCGGACCTGTGGTCGCTGGGCCTTACTCCCAGGTTGCTGCACCACCAGGCACAAGTGGTCGCATGGTCTCCTGCTCCGCTCCCCCTGGTAGCCCAGACGTTGCTGCTGAAGCCGACTGATCTCAAATAGTATTTTTTTTTTTTTTGCATGGTTTATCACAGCCTTTCAATATCTTTCCCTGTCAGACAAGAGTAAGGGTGGGTCCATGAACACACCACACTGCACGACTCTCACAAACAAAGCTCTAGAGACAAGACCTTTAGGAAATGACAACAGTTAATAGGGTGCAGCAGTTATTCAGGGTGGAGTGTAGGTGTTAGCCTGTGACACTTAGCTCCATTGTTAACCTATGGGGTTGTGGTATAGACTGCACATGGGTGCAGATTGCAAATGCCTGATTATGCAAAGACACTCTTCCACTTTGTAACTGTTTATATAGTTCTGCCTCTGTCTGTCTATCTGTATTTCCAGTGGGCAACCTACACCTACCCTTATTATACATCCCACTATTTGGAAGGAAGTCCACTAGACAATTTTTCATTATAAACATCGATCTGTGTCCCTGTGGCAAAGTGGTTTGCAGTGCACAGGTGTAGAGGTGATGCAGTGCTCAAGACAGTGGCAAACAACAAAGTACTGGTGAAATGGTGGTTTATTTATAATCCTGATGTCTGATGACAACAGCAAAGAAATGGCGGGCTGGCAATACACAACAATGTGTATTGCACAGTTCAATAAACAACGAAATAATAGACACAGTTAAACACACACACAAAACACAGACACGATCACAAGTCCAGAGTGAGTGCTGTAGTGCTTGTGGTGAAATACAATTTTAATCTGTGATCAATGGTGCAGTGTCCGGGTTTTTGCGGGCCTTTAGAGACAGTTCCAGATCGTGTTAGCCATCAAATAATGACAAACAGTACAATTAGACTCGACAAAACAAACAAAACACTTACAGTTATATAAACAAAGGAACAGATCACCTAGCCACGTCCCTTATTTGTACCTTCAGTCACGCCCCCTTGGTTAGCGAGTGCAGCCGTTTCTTCTCCAATCTGCGGTTGCCACATCGCTTTCCCTCTGGAGCAATGGCTTCACGTACCGCAGCTGAGCCCCCTTTTTAGATGGCCGACTTCCACCTAGCCCTGGGAATGAATTGTCAGGCCATCCAATCCAGGGCACCTGTTCCCTTTACACTGCGTCCTCACAGGTCGGGAAGGAGATTTATCACCAAGAATCATTCTGTCTCTGTCACAGTCCCTCACTTGACCTCATAAACTGTAGGCCGTCAAACACAAGGCAAGCTGAGTGTCACCTTTTACAATGAGAAATAAGAATTACAGTTATCTTTGGCTTAACCGCTGAAGTTCAAATCAAATACAGGAGAGGAAAATACAGAGGCCCTGAAGTGCGAAACAGAAACAATAAAAACATTGCTTGCAATAATCTAAAAAATTATGACAACCTAAAAAAAGAAAGACACAATCCTTAAAAAAAAGCAAAACAATGCCAACATTTTAAAAAGTAATGACACGCAAACTCAAAAAAACACTCTAAAATATACCCAATAGCAACATATTTTTTGAAGCCATGATAGTGCAAACAAAAAAAACAAACAAAAAAAATGATGGTAAAATATTTGTAAGGGAGGGCATGCAAAACAAAGTTTTATGGAACTTCTACGTTGAAAACGGACATGAAACCTCTAGTCACAAATGCAAGTTATGTATGCTATGTGGCTATTGGAACAGAAGAAGAGCTGGGAAGTACTGTAAATTACTGGTAAGAACATACATAACTTGCATGGGGACTAGAGGTTTCATTATGACCATTGCCACTGTTTTGAATGCTTGTGTCTTATCTTTTGTGTATTAGTTAAAAAAATGCTTGCAATGTTTTTATTGTTTGGGTTTTTAATTTAGGGCTTAGGGGCTTTAGGGCTTATATGTTATTGCTTGAACCTTGCACATAGTTTAAATGGCTTGTCATCTACGAGTTGCCTCATTAGTTGCCAGTTACCTCTGTAGCACACATTCTAACCAGTTCCCACACTGAAAAAAACACAATTTGTATTTGAGCCAGGAATTACAGCTGAAGGAACGAGTTTCAACCAGTGAGCAGTAGAAAACACTTGTTCAGAGAGTCGAAAGGAATGTGGAGGAATAGGATGTACTGTATATTGAATGTTAGTTTTACCTCAGGCCACATTCTTTGGCATCCTGATGCCAAAAGATTTAAAAGACGGATATACAGCGGTCACAAACCGAGATCAAAGTGGGCTTGGAGCTTTCTTTTTTCTTTAGGATTGACACAAAATCGCCTCCAGGTTGCCTCTTTCATGAACCTTAGTTCAGTACTAATTTGTGCTTGAATAGTTAGAAAGCATGGCAAACAAAGATCAGATCAGAAACACCAAATAGAAAATGATACAGCTACTAAAAAATTCAAATAGTGACAAGTATTCTTAACAGAGAAGCCCTGTTGGCTGAGGTGGTGTGTATAAAAGGCAGGGTTGTTGTATGGAGGGTTAATTGATACCCACACAGGATAAGACGAGACCAATGAGATGACTTCATCCAGCGATGCCCTGGAGCAAATAGACATGTGATAGTATGGCACCATGAGGATCCAGAGGAAAAACAAGAAAAGCAAGATTGACTGTGAGTGAACTACACTGCATTAGGTTAAGGAATAGTGCCAAATGCTATAAGCTGGCAGTACAGTCTTGGGAGGGATTAGGTGCTTTCACAGCCTACAAAGTAAGTTGGCTTTCACAAATACATGCACTGTATGAAAACTTTTAAGACACTATGGGGTACTAAAGTGTTGCTCCTGTCACAATAGTTGCAGACGAGTCATAAGAACATAAGAAAGTTTACAAATGAGAGGAGGCCATTTAGCCCATCTTGCTCATTTGGGTGTTAGTGGTTTATTGATCCCAGAATCTCCTCCTATTTTCTGTTCTGAATGCCCCTTTATCTAATCTCCATTTGTGACCCCTGGTCCTTGTTTTTTTTTTCAAGTCGAAAAAGTCCCTTGGGTCGACATTCTCAATACTTTTTAGAATTTCGAATGCTTGAATCAGATCACCACATAGTCTTCTTTGTTCAAGACTGAATAGATTCAGTTCTTTTAGTCTGTCTGCATTTTCCATGCCTTTTAAACCCGGAATAATTCTGGTCGCTCTTTGCACTCTTTCTACAGCAGCAATATCTTTTGTAGCGAGGTGACCAGAACTGAACACAATATTCTAGATGAGGTCTTACTAATGCATTGTAAAGTTTTAACATTACTTCCCTTGATTAAATTCAAGACTTTTCACTATATATCCAAGCATCTTGTTGGCCTTTTTTAAGTCGGAAGACTAGGGTGAAATGTACTAAACATGTGCAATGCTGTTAGCGACTTTTTAGGGAATGCTTTGCGGCAGCAGTTTTTCTTTGCGGTTCAACCTTAGATAAATATGTAATTATGGGCGTTCCTGCATAAATTTGCAAAAAGGGGGCGGAGATAGTACAAATGAGGGTTCTCAAATATTATAATGAGATGTACTACAGCTGCCGACAATTGTAACACTTACAGTTGTTAAGAACTTTTGAAAGCATGTTGTAAACAGTCGCAATTGCTGGCATTTCCCAGTCCACTTTCTCTCGTGTGTTGCCAGTTGTGCTCAATGCATTTTGGCGAACAGCCAAATGCTTAATTTTCACTAAAGGTAGTGTGCACTTACAAGACTTGAAAACAAATTTCTATGACATTTCTGATTTTCCCAGCGTCGTTAAGCCCCAACGATCTATGTAGGCATGTTTTAAACAAATTGAGATAAAGCTTAACTATTACTTAATTAGCATAAAGTTTTCATCGGTCCTTAGCGTCAATGGTTTTTACCCTGGTTTTCTCCCAAATTTGGAATGCCCAATTTTTATTTTTATCCTGGTTCACCGCTGCAACCCCCTATGAACTCGGGAAACAGAGGCTGAAACACACATACTCCAAAACGTGTTCCTGCCAAGCCATCATTTTTCGCACTGCAGATCCACAGTGAAGCCACTAGACCTATAGTGTTGGAGGACAACACAGATCTGGATGACTCCACTGCAGACCCGCAGGCACCCTATCAGTCAAAGGGGTCGCTGGTGCACGATGAATCATGGATTGCCCTCCCTACCCGGGGGGCGCTCGGACAATTGTGTGCTACCCCCTAGGACCTCCCAGTCACGATCAACAATGATATAGCCTGGATTCGAACCTGCAATCTCCAGGCTATAGGGCACATCCTGCACTCCACGCGCAGCGCCTTTACTGGATGCGCCACTCAGGAGCCACCGTGAGCGTCAACCTGCTATTCATAAGAGTGAACGACAGCAAAATGCTGTTGACAACTTGGAGTTATTGAACGCTGGGTGTGGTGGAGTCTAAACTAACGACAGCATCAAAATGACATTGTCAAAAATGTTATCTGACCATATTGAACAACCCCCCCCCCCCTCCCCCAATAAATAAACTACAAAATATATATAACATTAAAAAAAAAGACACAAATTGTTTCAGCTTTTTTTTTTTTTTTTATTATATATTGTATAAAAGTTGATGCCCCCGTGATTAACACTGCCTAATACACCACCCACTCGATATTACGAGGGTGTCGGGTCCAATATAAATCCGCTATATATCGAGGGCCATGATATAGCAAGAGACCCATAGAAAAATAAATAGGCTAACAAATACTGTACAACCAGTCCATCGTTTTTTTCGGGGGCGTCAGGGTCCAATATAAGTACTCTACGCAACCCGCTTTTTCTCATTTTTCATATAAAAAGCAGCACACCGTTTTAATTCATACTGCGGAGGGTAATTGCTTCTCATCAACTTAGTCTCTCGTGACAGGGTGACTGGGCGGTGACGTCAGGCAGAAGCAGGAAGGAAAAATACTGACATCAGGGACTGCAGTTATAATAAAGAAAGACGCGGCGGAGCCGCCGTTTTATTTACAAATAACAAAAATAAATAAAAGGTTTTAACAAAAAGAAACTTGCTCACAGAGCGAAAATAAAACAGGGAAACAAAACAAAATCACGAACACAAAATATACGATCAAGCTGGGCAACTAGCCGTCACTGATCCTTTACGTCTTGGTCTCTCTCCTTCCAACACCCACACCGAGCGCAGAGAGCTGCAGGCTTATATACCGTGGCCGAGGGGTTTAACTGGCTAGTAATTATCCTATTACCCCTCGGCCACAATCTGCACGAGTTTATTAATTAAAGTGCTGTGGATGGGGCTACCCATCCACGCTAAACAAAAAACAAATCGGAAATACATAAATAACAAAAACAATAACCCAACCCGCGGCGTTTCGCCGTCATATAAATACAATACTAAATCATAATAAACAAATACAAAATAACACAGGGGTGGAGGGGGACCCTGTTCTAAAATAAAATAAACAAATCAATGTACAGGGCTGCTCGCCCTGTTACTGTCTCCAATTAATTTCACGAGTTTTCCTCGCCTGTCTCAAATGCATAAACCCGCTGCATTGAAAGAATCCATTCCCAACATAGGAGGCTTGTTGCTAGGGAGCTGACATTACTGCCTTGTGACTCTTGCTAGTGCATTGCTGCCACAAGTGAACACCTTGTTGGCTAAAATAAAAAAAAAACACTTCAACAATTAGATATTTAATTTGCTTTGTGTTATTGTGCAATGCATGTGTATATGATAACAGTACGATATTCATGCTTTGTTTTAAGTTGTTTTGTATATTTTTGTTTGTGGTGTGCATTATGAAATAAAACAAACAGTAATTCTACGTGAAATTGCCTAGTATGTATAGTGCAGCTAAGGCATGTGCAGTTAAGACTGTAAAAATGGGGAGGACCATGATATATCCGAATCCGCAGTATAGCAAGGGGCGATAAAACGAGGGGTGGGTGTATTTTTTGTAATCAGTAATGCTGTATATGTGTTAAGCGTACATAATAATTTAAATAATTGATTTACAAGTGTTTTTTCATTTAATTGCATAAGTCCTGCAAAGCAAAGGAACATTAATAATTATTAAGGTCATTTAAATAACCTGAAGCTGATTGCATCCTGCAGTGTATAAATCACGTATCATACAGGCACGCTGTTAATACGATGGGAGCTACTGTCGATAGATTCCATTTGTTTATGTTCCTAACAGCTAACGACGGAACTGAACGAATGTTTATAGAGCTGATGATGTCATCAAAATGGATCCATTCTTGCTAGAAGTTCCTATTAAATGAAACGTATAGTAAGTGTAAAAAGAAATCTTAAACCAGCATATATTTTTCATTTCTTGAAGCAATAAAATGCATGCAAGAAATAAAGCAGTAGTGTTCTCTTTATAGTTGGAAAGACCATTCATGGTCTGAACAATTTATTTGTGTCCATTCGTGATCTTACCTTGTCCCTAAAACCTATGATGTTTATCCATCTTTAGGGGAACAACACATACCAAAAGATCATTCAAAACTTTAACAACACTAGCATAACCAGATCAAACTTATGACAGAAGTCTTTTCTGGATCAACGCTGAGGCCTTCTACTTGGGATTGCAAGAAACTTGCACTGCTGATAGTGAGCTTAAGACCAAATATACATAGGCAATCAAGACATTCACAGAGCTTTTCTTCATGCTCATAATCATCTGTATATTTATAAAAAGCTCAACTATGTTTAGGTCACCTACTCACTAATCCATTAACCAGGAAGTTGAAGCAGCATGTGTAATTAATGTTTCACAGTGCATCCAAAGCATCACAGTGTTGCTCCAACAATCTTGTGGTGAAACTCACTAAAGTAAACATAACCAGGACTCTGTTACATACGTTCCTATGTTACTATTCAAATAGTGTTTACAAACCTTCTCAATAAAATACATGCCTTTCACACTGTCAAACATTGTGAAATAAGAGCCTTCCAAATTCCAATGTAGCTTTTCAGCTCTTCCAATGTAGCTTTTCAGCTCTGCCATCCCCACCGACTATTGTACTAAAACCTGTTCTGTGATAAAATTCTGGTATTTTCTGGGTTTCTGTTTTCAAGAGCAGAGGACTATTTCTTCAAAAGCTTTCAAGGCATAGAAAAATATGAACTGAACTGTAACAGGGGGGTTCGTTATGTGTGTGGGTTGTCACTGGATAATAATGAGGCAGATACAGAGCATTGGGTGTTGACACGCCGCACACATGTAATCAACACAAGTGCTGACAATGGGGTACCAGCAATGTTAGCCCTAGTGTCACATTAAAGAAAACAAAACATCTAAAATAAAAGTTTGCCACACAAATGGTTAGAGCTAGTCCTACTAAAAGGAACGTCCCTTCCCAGGAAGTCACTACTCTGTGCAAACCCTCTCTCTACACTGTTTGGGATCAACCTCCCCTAAACTAACCTACTTCTGGGCTCCCGGAGTCCCAGCCTTCTCACGGCGACTCTTGCCTCTTCACACAGCCTCGGCTGGGCAATTCCTTCCCAAGCACCGTCTTGCAGTTGAAGGATTCTGTAGTAGCTAATCCTGCAGAGCGGACGCTCTCCTGGGTTGTGGTCGCGTGTGCAAGGGTAGATGCTCCCAGGGTTAGTGCTGGCTCCATAGCTTCAGCTGCCGGGTTGATACAAGTCTGCAACACAACATGAAACAAAATACAGCAATCTTTCGCTCAGCATCCATCTGTATGACTATGGCCATGCAGTAGACTCGAGCTGTAGCACAGATGTTTTTTAAACTCTGCTCATCCTCCCTGGGCAGCTCCCCAGCCAATCCAAACCTCCTGATCAGCTCAGCACAGGGCAAACCTACCGGCTCAATTGTTTCCTTAGCAACACATCTCCTGTTGCGCTTTCCAGCTGCTTCCATAAAGGCTCACATGAACCCAAGAACCATTGGCAGAGTCTCCCTGTCACAGAACCAAAAAGAAAAAGGCTTTAAATTGTGTTTATGTACCAAAGGACCTGATTCATAAACTGTTATCGCAAGCCAGGGATGTCAATAGCTGCTTTCATAGCGGAGCTCAGAGCCCTCAAAAGGAGACTGATTTCGGTTGTGAACGAATATATACCCATTCATAAATTTTTTAGCGACAGTCGCCGGTCTGCACAGATCATTTTATGAATATCAATGTGGACGACCTTCTTAGTTTTAAACAAAATTCGATTACCTAGGGCAGTCGGCAAGTACTTTTATAAATAGACCCTTGCAGGTCTAAGAAAAACAACTCCACTCAAAAAGCTGACCAATTTAATTATCTTTGCCTGTTTATTTATTGCTCAGTGTTAGACACAAGTATGAATTTAGTTATCCTAGACAGACTTTATGTAAAGTTACTTAGTGCTGAAAGATTAAACACCTCATTTTCTTTTTTAGTTCTAGTATCTTCAGCTTTAAATTGATGCATAAATGCAGAAAGTCAATAACTTATTAATAAATGTGTGTCTACTTGAAAATCATCGCCTAGTTTAGGTATAGGTAAATGAGTCTATTGCTATCCAAAAATGTTATCTGGAATTTGTAGGATGTAAAGGGACTAAGAGTGAGGTATTAATTACCAATTTTATATAAAAGCAGACAGTCACATTGACAGTTCCTTGGTTTGATCATTATAAATGTTAGCCATGAAGCAAGACAATATCTATGTGAGCACCTGCAGTCCAGTAAATGGATCCATTCTTGCTAGAAATTCCTATTAAATGAAAAGTATAGTAAGTGTAAAAGGAAATCTAAAAAAATAAACTGCATGTTTTTTTCATTTCTTGAAGCAATAAAATGCATGCAAGAAATAAAGCAGTAGTGTTCTCTTTATAGTTGGAAAGACCATTCATGGTCTGAACAATTTATTTGTGTCCATTCGTGATCTTACCTTGTCCCTAAAACCTATGATGTTTATCCATCTTTAGGGGAACAACACATACCAAAAGATCATTCAAAACTTTAACAACACTAGCATAACCAGATCAAACTTATGACAGAAGTCTTTTCTGGATCAACGCTGAGGCCTTCTACTTGGGATTGCAAGAAACTTGCACTGCTGATAGTGAGCTTAAGACCAAATATACATAGGCAATCAAGACATTCACAGAGCTTTTCTTCATGCTCATAATCATCTGTATATTTATAAAAAGCTCAACTATGTTTAGGTCACTGTCACACGGCTGGCTGAGTGGTGACGTCAGAACCAGGAAATGAATACACAGAGACAGGACAGATGAGGTGAAATGAAGAAGACGCTTGCTTGCGCCGGTTTATTATAAATAAAAAGGTTTTAACAGAAAACAGGACACGGCACTTTACGCCAAAATAAATAGACAAACAAAACGAACAGACACTAACAAACAGCGACGAACACTAAACAAACACGTACCGTGCTGCTCCTCCAGCACGACGTAGCAATTGATTATTTCTCTCCTCACTCTCTCCCGTTCTTTCACCCTGAACACACAACATACAATATACACACAGTCACCTACTCACTAATCCATTAACCAGGAAGTTGAAGCAGCATGTGTAATTAATGCTTCACAGTGCATCCTAAGCTTCAGCATCACAGTGTTGCTCCAACAATCTTGTGGTGAAACTCACTAAAGTAAACATAACCAGGACTCTGGTACATACGTTCCTATGTTACTGTTCAAATGGTGTTTACAAACCTTCTCAATAAAATACATGCCTTTCACACTGTCAAACATTGTGAAATAAGAGCCACTCCTTATTTAGACTGAACAGCCTTTCAAATTCCAATGTAGCTTTTCAACTCTGCCATCCCCACCAACTATTGTACTAAAACCTGTTCTGTGATAAAATTCTGGTATTTTCTGGGTTTCTGTTTTCAAGAGCAGAGTACTGTTTCTTCAAAAGCTTTCAAGGCATAGAAAAATATGAACTGAACTGTAACAGGGGGGTTCGTTATGTGTGTGGGTTGTCACTGGATAATAATGAGGCAGATACAGAGCATTGGGTTTTGACACGCCGCACACATGTAATCAACACAAGTGCTGATGCTGGGGTACCAGCAATGGTAGTCCTAGTGTCACATTAAAGAAAACAAAACATCTAAAAATAAAAGTTTGCCACACAAATGGTCAGAGCTAGTCCTACTAAAAGGAACGTCCCCCTCCAGGAAGTTACTACTCTGTGCAAACCCTCTCTCTACACTGTTTGGGATCAACCTCCCCTAAACTAACCTACTTCTGGGATCCTGGAGCCCCGGCCTTCTCACGGCGACTCTTGCCTCTTCACACAGCCTCGGCTGGGCAATTCCTTCCCAAGCACCGTCTTGGAGTTTGTAAGGTGTTAAAATTAGACAGTGACAGAAACTAATTTGAAAATGGGAGATATATATTTTATATATTACAGAATAAATGTTAAGGATTTCATTTTCATAATGGATGAATCAGGCTCTTAAAGTGCACAGATTCCCATACAGATTTCAACAAAAGTTTACCTGCCCTGTAATCACAGTTCAGCTGCTTTATAAATACACTGTACCTGAGATTTGAGATTACTATAATAACAATCTAACTGCTGGTAAAGTGTTAAATGACTAAGAATAAGGCCTGCAAATGTTTATACAGGTAGTGCCCGATAGACAGAAAGATCACTGGGAAAGTAAACCCTTGGGCCCTTCTAGCATAAAAAAGCACTTGTTTAAGTTTAAGCCTAATTTGAAGCCAGTCACTACAATATACAATATATTATATAAAAATAAGACATTTATTTTAATTGAAACTATAGTATAATGAAATGAGAAACACCACTGCACTGGCACCTGAGTGGTCAACTATGCTTACATTATTTTTTATTTTCTCAAAATCAGCAACAGATATGAGTTGAATAGCCAGCATCAAGAAGCCCCCTTTAATGAGAGCACTGTGTAGCCCTAGGAATCTGCATTGAATAGTAATGTAAACAGATACTTTTGGATACAGTATGTATAGTGAAACCAGATCTGAGGTTAAATTATGGCCTTTGGAGGAACCAGGAAGGTATTGATATTCTATTCAAATAAAGCAAGCAGTACAAGTAGTCCATTGTTAACAAAGGCAAAAGCATGGACCAGATGCTCTGCATAAACTATATATATATATACACTCTTGACTATTAATGAGTAAGAAGCTTCAAATGTAGTTTACATTATTATTATTATTATTATTATTATTATTATTATTATTATTATTATTATTATTATTATTATTATTATTATTTAATATTTCCCTTACTATTTTATGGTGACTGCAATCATTGGGGAAGTTTCCATGGAAAACGAAAAATAAGTCTCACCGTTTTCTCACTCTATTTTGGTAGTACTTTCGGGTTGTGTGTGTTTCCATGTAGTGTTCTTTTAGCCAGAGAAATTCTCCATCCAAATGCAACCTAACTGTAGAGTATGGTATGTTGGGTTGTGTTTCTAGTTGTAAGTATGACCCGCTCTTATGAGACTTAGCAGAGGTCAAAGGACTTTGGACTCAGGAAGGGGATGTGGGGAGTTTGAGGGTAGTTTTCAGGATGGCGAGTTCCAAGGTTTTGTATGCCTAGCATGTGTAAGTTCAATAAACATTTTTGAGTTTAAAACCTGTAGTCTGGATACTTTAAATTGGCGATGATGATACATTTTTGAAAGCGATTCCAAGGTACTGTACAACATTTATGGTCAGACTTTTTCTCACCGGGAAAAAAGACAAAGAAAATTAAAATGTCTGCATTTGGCAAAATTGAGGAATATAGTGCTGAGCAGGAGGACTGTCCCAGTATTTCATTGCTAATGATATTACGAGGGCAGAGAAAAAACATGCTATTTTACTTACTGTGTGTGGGACTGTTGAGAAGTTTGGTGGCTCCTTTTAAACCCAGTGAAAATACATTTTCCGAGTTAGTGGAAGCCCTCACAACCCATTATAATCTTAAACCTTCACCCATATTACAGTGATTTAAATTTGTTAGCTGTTATCACAAGCCAGGGACGTCAGTAGCTGCTTTCATAGCGGCGCTTAGTGCCCTGTCAGAGTATTGCAAGTTCGGAGACACATTGAAGGATCGTTTGCTGGACCGGCTCGTCTATGGCATTAGTGATGAAAGGATACCATGCCGGCTACTTTTGGAATCGATGTTGTTTTACAAAAAGGCATTGGACATAGCACAAGGGATAGGAATTGCTGCTATAATAATCTGATCTACAGGCTACCACAAGCGGAGCTCTGCAGGAAGCCACAGGTACTGTTCATGCTGTTTCTTATGTAAAGTCTGGAAAACAAACGAGTAGTTCAGAGAACCAACGTAAAGTTAACTGTATAGATGTGGGGGAAAGCATGCACCTGATTTGTGTAATTTTAAAGGTGCTGAATGTTTTTTTCTGTATAAAAGTGGTCATATTACAAGAGTATGCCATAGTAAGAAGAAAGGTACAGTGAAGCATTGACCTTACGTTGCTGACTTATGACGCACCGGAACACTCTGTTTTTGTTTCTTTGCATAGGATTGACACCTGAGCTGCAGCTACAGCCAGCAAGAGGACCCAGGACACTATCCCCTGCACAGCATAGCACAGCACCACACCACAACCTGGTATTGAGAGCACAGTTTTCGTGCACGGAGAGATCAAGTGGCACCGCTGTGCCAGATTAATTATTGTGTTTTTGTTTGGAGACTGTTGTCTTTTTCTTTCCCCCTGATACTATTGTTGGTAGCAGGGGTGACTTTATTATTTTGACCAACGGCTTTTAAAATAATAAAACACAGGTTTTACTGAACATTGTGTGGACATTCCCTTTCTGCACTTCACCACGCACATCCTAACAGGAGCACACCTATACAGGAGAACAAGTTCCAACTCTGGGGTCTATCAGCGTTTTAGTTAAATACAGAAGGCAAGAAATACTGTTACCACTCACATTAGTAAAATGGGAGGGCCCCAATCTACTTGGTTGTGACTGGTTAAAGCAGTTAAAACTGACTGGGCAAAGCTATTTCAGACACAGGTTACATCGTACCAAACACTTGTGGAGAAACATTGTGACCTTTTCCAGAGGGGGGTAGGCACACTGAGGGGATTAACAGGAAAAATGTATGTGGATCCAGAAGCTAAGTCATGTTTTTTGAAGCCAAGGTCAGCCCTCTATGCCATGAAAAACAAAGTGGATCAAGAACTTGACAGACTGATACCAGAAGGTTTTATTGAAGCTGTGCAGTTTTCAGATTGGGCGGCCCTCATAGTACCAGTTCTAAAGCCGGATGGCAGCGTAGGAATATGTGGGGGCTATAAGGTCACAGTGAACCATGCCGTAAAGTCAGACACATACCCAATCCCCAGGATTGAGGACCTGTATGCCATACGCTCAGGAGGCCAGGCATTCACAAAAATAGATCTAAGCAATGCTTACCTGCAAATATTGCTGGATGAAGGATCCAAACCATATGTGACGATCAACACACACCATGGACTGTTTTGCTATAACTGCCTACCATTTGGGGTGTTGGCAGCGCCTGGCATATTTCAGAAGGCAATGGACACACTGTTGCAGGTTATACCTAGAGCTTCTGTTTTTCGGGTTTTATTAATTGTATTTTTCAGTGTTTATTTTTAGCTATTTTCAAGGTTTATGTAAATTGTTTGTTTTTTTTCAGGGCACCTTCACCGACATTAACTCCCAAACACTAACCATCCGTGATCAAGCTATTTATACACCTGTGGCTGGAGCCTTAATTAATTATTTAATCACTTATTCAATTCATGGCTCCAGCCACCACATCCACACATGTTTTTACAGGAAGGATTTTAACCCCACCCCCACCCCACCCCAGCCCACCCCACCCCACCCCACGCCCCACATCACATGGATTGGGAGCTGTTCTTTCACATAAGATGCTGGACGGCTTGTTCAATGAGAATAAGCCAGTAACCCCAATGGTCTCTGCTAGAATTCAATGCTGGCCTCTAACATTAGCTGCTTATGACTACAGTTTCTAATATAAACCAGGGCAGGCGCTGGGCAATGTTGATGCACTTAGCAGAATTTCCTTACCGGAAAGCCCACCAAAAGTACCAGTGCCCACAAAAACAGTTATTTTAGTGGAATGGCTCTCAACATCACCATTAGATGCGAGACAGATTGGTTTGGCAACTGACAGAAACTCTGTGTTATCCAGGGTATGCAGGCTTGTTACAAATGGCTGGGTGGGGTTACCAAATGATTAAACTAAACCTTATTTTCTCAGGAAACAGGAAATAAGTGTTCTGGATGGGTGTCTCCTGTGGGGAGTACGTGTCGCTATTCCATATACAATGAGACCAAAAGTTCTGAAATTGTTGCATGAGGAACACCCAGGTATAGCGTGCATGAAAGGTTTGGCACGTGGTTATGTTTGGTGGCCAAGAATGGATCAGGATTTGGAGAAGAAAGTCCAGGAATGCTCCTCCAGGGGCAACCCTACATCCATGGGAGTGGACATAGAGACCATGGGGCTAGACTTCGTGTGGATTATGCAGGCCCCTTCATTAATAAAATGCTCCGGGTGATAGTTGATGCTCACTCAAAATGGATTGAAGCACACCCTATGACATCTTCCACAGCAGAGGCTACTATTGACAGACTCTTTTCACTGCCTGAATCAGTTGTTACTGACAATGGCCCCCAATTCTCCAGAGAAATATTTGGAGAATGGATGCACGAAAATGGCATTAAACATATTAAAACATCCACCTACCACTCCTCCTCTAATGGGCTGGCGGAGAGGGCAGTACAAACAGTTAAACAAGGCTGAAAGAAATGGAAAAGGGGAAAATGGAGTCCAAGTTGCTACGGTTTCTTTTCAAGTACCGGGGCACCCCCCAAGCTACCACTGGTAAATCACCATCCAAGCTCCTAATGGGGCATATATATATATATATATATATATATATATATATATATACACAGTATATATAGAGAGAGAGATTTTCCTACAGAACCATAGCTTCAGCAATTTTGATCCTTACAGTCTATGAATGGTGTGAAAATACCAGCACTTTAGGTTAATGATATAAAAATGATCAACAAGCTGATGTTAAGCCCTATATTTGTCTTTTTGAACAAATTTGTGGAATCAACTTTTTTTTCATGTTCATGTTTTTGTTCTTCTAAAACAAATCTTACTCAATGAATTAGGTTTAAGAGATTTTACTTCAACTCTAGGTGGACGCTCAAGCCTGGTGCTGTCGGTAGCCCGCCGCAATTAATAAAGTCATGCACTGGCTACGAATCCCCAGCTATGCTAATTTAATACATTTTGGGGGAACAAACATGGCTTTTTTTGTCCTTGGTAGGTATCCATGACATATGCTACAGCAGGGGTACTCAATTACATTCTCTGGCGGGCCAGATAAGGCACTGTCCAAACCCTGGGGGTCCACAGTGCGCCATGATGTGCGTAGTGGTGGGGGGTTGTTTAAATGGTCATGAAAAGCTGACTATCGAATCACACTTTACATACAGTAACAGAACTTTGCAACACTACACTTGCACCAATCAACTAATACATGTCGGAAATAACTACTTACAATGATACAATGTCTGATGGCCATTTAATAATAAAAACAGAAAGCAAATATATTTTTTCCTTATATTTTTCTGACAATAATCAAATTACATTTTGCAAACAAATAATTATACAAATCCCACTGCAATGCTATTAAAACAGCATGTTATTCATTTTAATTTTATTAAAACTAGAAAATGTTCTGAAAATGACTGAGCAGCAAGCATTCAAGTTAATTAGTGATTGCTTTATTTATGTTGTATAAGCATCTTATTAAGCCCGATTAAAAGTGTAGCACGGTGTCTAAATATGCATGTTCTAACACCAGCGTGTTTAAATGTAAATGAAAAGTTTCTAAATTAAATACATCGCATGACAGTAAACAGAGGGAAAATAAACTTGTGCATATCCAATGTGCCATCATTGAAAGGTGTGCCGTAGGTACATTTCTTAGTGTTGCCAAACAGGTTTTTTTAAGCCCAAATAAAAGATCGTTGACAGACTCTGTTTCTTCTGCCAATTTCCTGTGCCTGAACACTTACTGGTGGCCACATTGCTTTTTATCATATGAAAAATAAAGAGACATGAACTTAAGTTTTTCATGTATTTCTATAATAAAGCAAAACTGTTTCTCATTTTAAAACATACAGCAGCCCCTCTCAACTTTCCCAAGCCTTTTTATATTTACAAAATTCTGGTGTTTTGCAAGATTAAAAAAAAATGTTCTGACACCAGGTCAAACATAATAGGTTAATCAATCATATAACTTAATAAAATACCTAAGCTAAAGTTAATTGGTAACGTATTTAAATTAAATGACTACTAAAACTACTTTCACTTTCATGTTCTAATCACATGCTGCACAATTCCCAGCTAAATCTAGCAAAATTAAAGTGATTTCCTGTACTATTTATCCTAAAACTATATGTAAAACTGTAATATTCCAGAATACGTTGTTATTTTGCTTCACTAAATTAACTATAAAGCAGAGGATGTTGAAACTTACTTATACACATTTTCATGTGTGTATTTCAGGCAGAAACAGTACATGCCATTGTAGTTTCTTCACAATAAAAGTGGCAAATGACACATGTTCATAAAGTAATAGCATTAGTTTTTTTGTTTTTTTTATGCTATGCACACAAGTGAAAACTGTCAAATTTAACTTAAACTCTTCAAGAAATAAATGTGGAAAAGGGGGCGTTGCACAAAGAAAAAAAAAATTGTTTTTTGTTTATTACTCTCTTCATAAAAGAAAATATGATCAACAAAACAAAACGTTGATCACTATACGTAACATTTACCTTGCTAGTTTGGCCAGTGTATGGATAGTGTGAAGCATTTTCGAGTGATGTGCATTACCTGCATCTGTATCCCCCAGTTCTGACTCACTTGCCAAATCTGAAGCATCGCTTTGTTAATGCTGTCTTAATACCACACATCACTTGCCATTTTTGACACAGGCGTGGATTTGTATGTCAGGTTTGCTCTGTTTTATACATAAAGGCCTTGCATGTTTAAACCCATTAATAATATAGATAAGTCAAACAACACATAATTTTAAAGTAAACAATTATATCTTGTATATCGAAAAAATAAAACCACTCAGGCAACAGTTAATAGTTTAGTGCTGGGGTTTTCAACCTTTTTTTGAAACTTTACCCGGATGCTTTCAGCTAAAGTACCCTTTACGATTTTCGCTCACTGAATAATACCACAGTTGCAAAGAAAGGCATAATAACACCTTTTAACCCCCCCCCCCCCCCCCAGTTAATTTAATATATCATTTTTCACAAGAGTCTGGGGCTGACAAACTGCTGGTTTAGACAGAATACCAAACAGTAGGCTTAATTCTTAAAACTTAATTACACGTCTTTGGATTCACAGAATTAAAAGATAGTATTTAGGAATCTCTTTGGAAACAATACTTGCTTGCTATTTGGCAAATCATTATATTAATACAAATTAGTCTGCACTGTAAATGTTTATCACATTACCATTTACTTCCCACCTCAGCATAATTGTGTGCCAAATGTTTACAACATCAAAATCATAACCTCAAGATAAAACTATAATACCTAACAATGATACGCTTTTTTATTATTATTAAAGCCAGCATAATTATACAAAGGGACTGTATATAACTTTGTCACTTTGCACTGTGTTTTGTTCCTTCATTTTTGTTATGCAAGTAAGAAATGCATCCGTTTCAAACACCGACAACATAATCCACCAGCCACCATTGCTGTTACTAAAATGCAGCCGCGGTAATAAATAAAACAAACCGTCAAAGTATGAGTATTGTGATAAGCCATTTATTTATGTTTACCAGAGCATTTATGCCCTATAACCCTTAGAAGTACCCCCAGGAGTACTCGTACCCCCGGTTGAAAACCCCTGATTTAGTGAATTATATAAGAATGAATCCACAAACATCTGTAGGGGAGTTCTGTTCATTTGACCGAAATAAATACAAACCTTTAATATACAATATTAAATAAAAACAAAGAAAAAAAAATCATTGGCACATTTTTTCGATACTGTGTGCAACATATTATAATCAAATGCAAATGGGATTGTAAGGCACATAGTATAATATATCAGGTTAGAGTAGTTGAAACAGATTATGCTAATAGCAAGAGCAAAAGCTTAGTAAACCTTAAGAGGGATATATATTAAATAAACGCAGTCTCGCACTTTAAAAAGCCAGCAACGTCTGCTGTGGGATTAATAGCGGGGGGGGGGGGGGGGGGGTATTGTTAGTCTCTTCAGCTGCCTGCCTGTGGCGGAGCTCAAACACAGCCTGGTTACGTCATGAGAGGCAGCTGTTCAGCTATAGGACAAGGCTATGTGTGCAGGATAACCCAGCTGGTTCAGTACTTTAAATTATTAAAAACAACAAACTATGATAACAGGAAAACACAAACAGTGTACATTTAAAAAAAAACTGCCATTAAAATAAAGTGTCAATAAAATAAGACTTTTTTCAAGCAAATGTAATTACATTCTTGACACATTATGCTGTAGCAGCTGCCTCTCTTGCCATTCCTAGAAAATCATACGATATCTCTGAGATATCAAATGCTTCATGTGCCATTTCCGGAGAGAGCAAGGAAAAGAGAGAGCCGTTTTTCTCTCTGTTTAACCTGAGAAAGTCTGCAATGACCTTCCATCGAGAAGCTTCGGCCTCTTCATCTGCCCACCTGAGAGCAGGCAGAGCAGTGGAGTGAAGGAGGGTGTACACACTGTCATGGTAAAGCTGCTTAAACATGGACTTCAGGAACTCACTGTCTCTCTGTTGAGAAGTGATACAATGTATTAGTGTGATGAGAGAGACAATAGAAGCTAGCGCAAGATTTATAAACCAGAAACTTTCTTTTAGAGCAAAAAGTTACATACCTTTTCAGATCTCTTTAAACTACTTTCCTTCTCTGACCACACACTCTAAAAAGAGAAAGTTAGATTTGAAATCTCTGGGCTGTGGTGCTTAACTGTGAAAGTAGTAATATACAGGAATTTGTACTTTTAAAATAATGCTTACAAATGATTTATTTTTCAAAACTGGACTTACCTAAAAGTATACTATAAATGTAACCATTTTCAAGCATAATATGTCTACAATATTATCAAACTAAGGAAATGGACTTCAAACACATTAAAAACACTTACCCTGAGAGCATCCATAAGGTCTGCTTGTTCCATGACTTGTGGGAAAGATGCCAGCACGGGGCTGCAGATTAGTTCTGTAGGAATAATACAGACAATAAAAAGGTATTCATTTTTTTTAATCACCATTCTTCTTTTTGTGTACTGTCGTACTGACATTCTACAGCTTTTAATCTAACAGACCCTATCACTTAATAAATTGTAGTCTTTTTGAGATACTAACTAGTTTCACTTACCTATTGCTTACCTATCCTCTATAAACTAAAAAGCAATTCAAAATGTATGGTGTCAATTGCGACTAATTGTAGTTTGGGTTTTAGCAAAGCACACTGTACCACAATACAATAGAAGGAAATGTAAGATCCTGCATAATCCCATGAGACATGGTGCATTTATGTATTTTATTTAGGTGGTGTACACTTACCAGCATTCTGCACACTAATCCGGTCTCGCAACAGTGCATCAGCAAGGATCTGTCTATAAAATGCCAGCAAGTGAATGCAGCATGTGCTGCCTACTAAGGTGTCAGGGAGGAGGCTGTAAAGAAAATAATTCAACAGTGAGTCAATTCAATTTCTGCTATCTTCTTTTAAGGTGTTGTTTTGAAACTTTCACATTTTCACTATAGGACGCTTGAAAGATAAATGTGATTTAAAGGAAGTGGGTTGATCTACTGTATCTTGTAATAAGTTACTACACTTTTATTATTATTATTATTATTATTATTATTTATTTCTTAGCAGACGCCCTTATCCAGGGCGACTTACAATTGTTACAAGATATCATATTATACATTATTTCACATTATACAGATATCACATTATTTTTACATACAATTACCCATTTATACAGTTGGGTTTATGAAGCACAAATGAAAGTTAAGACACAGTGGGTTTTGAAACACCTTTATACATTATGATTTGATCAATTTCAGTATATTACACTATTTTTATGTGTAATTCAGAATAATTTTAGTTACACAAACATGCCAGGCGTTTGCCAAATAAATAAATAATAATCAGTTTTAGTAATTAATACTAACTTCAAAGTTGTCCTTGTTTTAGTGTTGGGAGATTTCAGCTTGACCAAGAGTTTAGGATGTCTTCTTGATGTCATCATCTGCTGGAAAACACTATTGCTTGCTGAAAAAGACAGACATGTTTTTCTTATATCTTACACTACACAGTTAAAATCAGTCAAGATCAACTGGATATTACTCAATCAGTTATCTAAGTTTGTACAAAGCAGTTTTTATCTTAACTACTTGACAATGAAATTCTAAAGAACTGTTTTGGAATTTCTGTCCCTACTGCATTCTTATGAAATGAGAAGGCCATGAAGGCATCATAAGTAATTAAAATAGGTAATTAATATATCCTGATTTTTTTTTTTTTTTTTAATGTACACATGGATTGCATATATGGAGAATTATTCTATCACAAAAACACGAAATACTGTAATACCTCTTCTAGTTAAAGATGGGTCAACCTCAACCCCTTTCTCATATGGTGTTCCCCCATTTACAACAAGCTCATATGTTCTAAAAGAAATAGGAGACACAATAATATCAGCAAAGTGAAATACATATTTCCAATGGCATAGCATTGTTATTCTTGTAACAGGGTCAATGTTCTAAAGATAGGGAATGTGGGTAATTCTCGAGTAAAACCTTGCCAATTTAGTGTATTTTTTCTCTTCCAAAACTAAAACAGAACTACCATTGTCTCTTTTTTTGGTTGGGTACGAATGTAAGAACAGTATTTTATTATAAAATAATTCCATTCATTTCTATTTGTTGACTGTGGAGTCTATTCAATTGATCTAGACAGATCAATACAGATCTAAATACTGACATTGTTCAAATAACTGTTGTCTCAGATTACCACACTGTCTACAGAGTGCCACCTTAGGTGACAGATATAGCAGCTTGCTGTTTGCTTTTGGTGGGAAATCACATTAATGCTAGATGGACTGCAGAAAAATAAGAAGCTGAACACCTGAACACTATCTTTGATAGTCATGTTATCACCAGTTGCCCAGTAGTGGGAGCTGCTATTGTATCTTGGCCTGGGTGATAATGGAAATTTAAGGAATGGAGATAATACATGCCAACAATTTAAACTCACAAAACTTCACTGTCTGTGCTCTTCCAGATCAAGATAGTTTGCACAGCACAGCTCTAACAAAATATTTTTGTTAAGCATTTTAGAAACCGGTTTTATCCTTCCTTTGAATGTAGGTGTGACATTGGAATAGGTTTGCTTTATCATTCATTGTACTCAGGGTGTATAGATTATGCTGATGAATCATGAATTAGCGCAACACCAAGGTATAGTTAAGTTCTATTTATATTAGTTTGTACCAACTGAGGTTTAATTCTGCATGCCAGTTTCATTATAGGTACAGTAGTTTTTTTTAAGACTACACCCCGTAGTGAGCAATGTTACTCCTGTTTATATTAATCAGTCATCCGTAACTATAAAACACTCAATTGTAAGACATAACACTACCAATAGAAACTTGTAAAATGATAGAGAATTTGACCATTTCTCCGGCAAAACATAAAAGGCTACCATGCTTTTTTTTTAATCATACAGAGATTTTCAAATACTGTAGAACTTCCTTTTGTACCAGTCCTGCCTTACTTGTATGGAACTGGAACTCCACTGGCATCAAAAAGCTTCAGGAAAGCCCAACCACAGCTCAGCTCCCCACGCTCCCCTGTTGCCTGGAATAAAAAATAATTGAACATTTTAAATAGATATAATAGAATGGCTTCATCTTCCTGTCTCTCACTCTCTGTAATCATTCAACAGTTAAATAGTTTCTTGTTTTCCTGAAATGAGCCGCATGCCTTTAAATACAAAATCCCTCCCTGCAATTATTGCATAAAATGCTCATACTGTTAGAAATTACATATAATACCAGCTGCAAACATGCACAGTAAAGATCTGGGGTTTTTTTTTTTACACTGTCAGATATTGTTGTACATGGTGGACAATCATATTACAAGTTTGGATTCATCACAATGATACAATATGGAAATTATTTGCATGAAACAGGTTACAAATAACACACTATAACAGATGACATTTTTGTCATACAGTATAGAACTGATATTCAAATATTTTGATGTAAAAGCTCTTACATTTCGAATGTAGGTGACCCCAAGTTCAAATAAAACTCCTAGTTCTGGAGACTGGGAATTTGACCTTATAAAACAATCTCCATCCAGAAGGCTTGGAAGAATACCTGATACCTGGAACAAAACAAAGTCAAATAAAACTTAAAATGTAAATTTATAAATGTAATATACCAGTAAATGTTCTGAGATATGGAAGTGGTTATTTTCCAGAGACTAGCTGCCTTTGTAACCATTTCTATTGTTAAGGATACTGAGGAATCAAAATAATAAATCTAACGTAATTCTGCATGTATTACGATCAATTAATAGAAAGACACAGACACTATTAATTATGAATGGTGTTTTTTTATGGCAAAGTCTGTTTTTAATGTCCCTGTGTTCCTCAGTAACATCTTGAAGTGGAATGTAGAAATGCTGCATAGTAATACCACTGAAAAATGTGTGCATCTTTTATATAGGAAAATGTGAGACCTGGCAAGTGATGGTACATGTACATGCATGTCTGGTAAGGTTTACTGGAATTATGTATTTATTTATTCATTAATTTGGAATCGGCAATTGTTTTTTCTCATTTTTCTCCCCAATTTGGAGCGCCCAATTATTTTTATTTCAACCCGGCTCACCGCTGCCACCCCCGCGCTGACTCGGGAGAGACGAAGACGGACACACACATCCTCCGAAACGTGTGCCGTCAGCCGTCCACTTCTTTTCACTCTGCAGGCCCACCATGCAGCCACCTCAGAGCTACAGCGTCGGAGAACCACACAGCTCTGGGCAACTTATAGGCAGGCCTAAGCCCTCCCCACCCGGGCGGCGCTTGGTCAATTGTGCGCCGTCCCCTGAGAACTCCCGTCCATGGTCGGCAGTGGAATTGCCTAGACTCCAACCGGCGACCTCCAGGCTATAGGACGCATACTGCACTCCACGCGGAGTGCCTTTACCAGATGCACCACTCGGGAGCCCAATGAAAGATTCTTTATCGACAGGATTACTCACACAACAGAATAAAATATTTGTTAAAGATAACTTAGATGTTTCACAATTACATCTTTAAACAGTACAATCTAATTTAAAATACAGTGACATGTTCACTCAAGGCATATTGTAAGCTTTCATAGAATATTTACATACTCTTGGAGAAAAGGTCCAGGTTTTAGGGTTCTTTAGTTGTGTTGTGGCTCTGACTGTATGGATATTGCTCAAAACCTACAAATAAAAAGCACATATCATATAGACAGGTGTATGTATGATCATTCAATAGTAGGGGTTAAACAATAACTTTAACACTCTCTAGTGGCTTGTACCATTAATGAAACTGCTTGTAAAGAAACATTCAGACAGATAGAATAGATAATATTAATAAACCACCTTGGATAAAGCATCTGCCAAATAAATAAATAAATAATAGTCAAACAAAACAAATGGGTCCTATTCAAAAAGCTTTAATTAACATGCTTTTTAAAGTTTTGCTGTTAATGAACCTGTTCTTAAAAACACAATATATCACATAAAAATTAAGAAGAAAATGTAAGTTTAGCAAACAGCTTCACAGAAATTGCATCAGTGAACATATTTTTTTGATATAACTTGCTTAGATTAAACAGTCACCAGAGCTTATTCTAAATACTATACTTTAAATTGTTAAGTAAAGGTTACTTACTCTGGTTCCATCAAAAACACAAAGTCGGACATGTCTACTGAGAACATGAATACCTGCCCCAGGCAGGGGGATCATTCTACAGCTCCATAATGTCAAATTCAATGATACCCGGGCTAACCTGGCACGTACCTAAATATATAAAACAATATATAATAGAGACAACCACTGCAGAAAATCAACATTACATTACTTTCCCCAGTTGCACAATTCTTGTAAGAAACTGGTCAACAACCACTGCTTATTAGTGCTGTCCCAGCTGATGCAGGATATGTTGAAGTTACAACCCTATCATATCACCTATTCCAGTCTATTCCATTGCAAGATTTTGTTCCAACCAAGTCCTAATTGTTGTTGCTGGTCTTCAGCGAGGTCAGTTTAATAATGAAGGAACTGGTTGGAATGGACTGGACAGTCAATGTTTCTATCCCTGAACCAGACAGATGTAAAGACATACCTCTGTTATAGTGTACATTTTTTAGCACAGTGTAAGTAAAAAAACAAATTCTAAAATTAACAACTTACACTTCCTTGTTCAGGGTCCCAAAGCAGGTCTTTAAAAGCCAACTGTGAATGACTTAACTCAGGCTGAATGTAGTAACTTGACTTAAATTTTTTTCCTAGGAATAAAATCACACTATTATTTACACTAATATATAACAAAATGCAAATCAATAGCACAGTTTGTAACAATAAGGCAGTTTGTACAAAGTAAAATAAATTAAACTCTTCAATTATTAAATATGCAATCTAAAGACAGACTCCATGAGTTATTTCAAGAATGTGTATTTGACAGAAGATTAGTTTTACTGGTAAATGACACCCGGGCACACATGCATTTTCAGCAGATAACTGGAATTAGGTAACAAAGTAGTATGTCCAAGGCAACCAAGGATGTGAACTACTGATAACACCCATACCTAACTCCAGCTAATAAAACTTGTCAATGAAACCATAAAATGTTGATGATGTAAGAGAGAATGTAAACACTGTGAAGTGTGACGACAACATCCATCACTCACTCAGCTTTTCAACATGAACTTCCTTTTTTGAAGTGGGCAAACATTCTTAATGGTACTATGAATTAACATTTAAACATCTGTGTTAAGAATCTACGTCAAATAATCTTGACACTTACCTTCTTCTAGGAGCTGTGACAGTGTAGATGGTCTAAATCCAGTTGGGATGGCTCCCATGGTAGACAGTACATCAGTTGCATTAATCTGATTTTACAAGAAATGCTGCAAGTTAACTGAACCGTAAAGGCTTGTATTCAGCATGTCAGTATTAACACAGTACTGTAAACATATGCTTAATTTATTAAAATATATATATATATATATATATATATATATATAGATATATATATATATATAGATATATATATATATATATATAGATATATATATATATATATATATATATATATATATATATATATATATATATATATATATATATATATATATATATAAACATAAGAATAAAAGCCATTTCACTTTCACACAGATTTTAAATAAATAAATAAATAAATAAGGTCTGGTTTATTGTACAATGTCCTGAGTCTATAGTATGTTCTATTCAGTTTACCTCTGAAACGGTTTTCCTGGCAGCATCCAAGTTTGATAGATTACCACTGGAAAAAGGGAAAGCACATAAATTGTATCACATTTAATACAATTATATGCAGCTTTCATTTAACATCAATGTATTAATGAATCCTCAGGAAAAAAGAAAAAAAAACACCTATAGTTAAAACAGACCTGTAAAGGGAAATGGTAATACAGAACTCATATATTACAATAAAAGTACCTACAAGTAAGTTATATCAATTTTTATTGGGAAAGAAAAATCAACAAAGATCAAAGAGGTATTGTTTTAAATAAAACTGGATCCTGGATTTCCTGAATATCTCAAGTTTAACATAGGATTACATTAATAAATGTATAACCAGTCATTAAAATTTGAGAGAACTGTGGTAAATCTAACAGATAGTCTTTTCATGTCTGCTGTCTGTGTTTATGGTAAAAGGGTACCACCTACTGGTTTAATATTGGCATTACCTTTCTGTCCTTTTCACTGCTGGAGCAGTTACTTCTATCTCATCATCTTCTGCATCTTCCTCGCTCTCAGATTCATCTTCTTCACCAGCCTTTCTATACACCTGCAAAATGACCAACACATAACATCATCCAGTGCTTTCCCATTTCTTTATTTAATTAGGGTCCTTATTCAAACTGTGAACCCTTACAAACTAATCGTGTCCATCTGTCACACTCCACACACTCTACCCAAACACTGTCTGGAATTGTTACCAATCAACTGTTGATCTTAAACAAAATTAGCAAATATCTGTATGTGTGCACACTGGTTTTATTTGTAACATAGGCATTTGCCTATGTATTAGTATCAAACTGACTAATTGTTGTATTGAGCACATCATTCTGGGTTAATACACAAAAATAAGTCCTACTCTACATACCTGCAGATATGTTTTTGGAACCTCACCCTGGTTCCCTCTGGAGTCTTGAGCGACCCACCAGCCATCAGGTTTTTTATTAAGAATTGTCAGGACTTCACCTTTCTTTTTTTTTTTTTAAAAAAAGAGAATAAATTAACCTTTATATGTGTATGACCAAGAATGTAAACTTCTAATAAAGATAGCAGCCCATGACCAAAAGTCAATCTGCAAAAATGATCCATGGTCAGTGGCTTTAGTTCTTTTAAGGGTTTACCTTAATTGTTAGATCGCCCTCTTGCTGGGCAACAAAGTCACTGATGGAAATATACTGATTTACAGTAGGTTGTTCTTCAACAGAATCTTCCCCATCTTCTTCTTCTTCTTCTTCTTCTTCCTCATCTTCTTCTTCTTCCTCCTCCTCCTCATCTTCTTCTTCCTCCTCCTCGCTTTCATCTTCTTTTAGTTGAGAAGTGCCTGGTTTTTCTGCATCTCTACCCAAGCATAAACAAAAAGACAAATAGGTCAACTTGTTACATGCAAAGTAGTTCAAACCAGGTACTTAAATTACAATTTAGGACCCTATTCACAAAGTTGTAAATCGTTGAAAGGTTAATGTTTCCAAACAGAACCTTTGTTTCCAAGGTATAAATACAAATAAATGCTTCTTAAAGTGTTGACTTACTTGTGATGATATACTTTATCTGCATTCGATAGCTCTGCCACAGTTTGCAGCTGTTGGAGCATTTTTAGCAATCTCTTTTCTTCATCTTGTTTTCTTTGATCATAATTGCCCACCGGTGCAGGCTCGTCTGTCTTTTTATATTAAAACATATACAAACCAATCAGTAATATATTAGTGTAGCAATGCCCTGTTCATTATTGCCTCTGAAAGCTAATACCTCATACACGATGGTCCAATTTAACCAGATATAGCTCTTATATTCTAACTTTAAATCAAAAGTAAGTTATGGCAACTTTCTGAAATTTAATACAAATACAAACGTACCTTTCACCACACATAATTGTATACTTTCTCCCCTTTTTAAAATCACTTTACATAAATAATCCCCTCATGTGAATCTGGTTTGCCATGTTATAAAAATGTAAAATAGTTTCAAGGATCAAAATACTTTAATCTAATTTCTCAAAAAACACAATAACTGATACCAAAACTGGTCAAACAGGCTGTGTTTAAATTACTGTATGAAACAATCATAGGCCATACTT
The DNA here is from genome assembly GCF_902713425.1 of Acipenser ruthenus. Lineage (NCBI taxonomy): Eukaryota > Metazoa > Chordata > Actinopteri > Acipenseriformes > Acipenseridae > Acipenser > Acipenser ruthenus. Next base: position 15,709,270 of record NC_081194.1, read on the forward strand.
ACTTTCTTTAACTTATGTAAAGTAGTCAAAGTTTCTTTAACAAATTTCTGTAACTGAATACTCCTGTTGAGAAAAAGGGAAAGAGGCCTGTTCTTAAACACACCACTTATGTCTTTATCATCTAATTTGTTTCATTTTTTAGCATTTTGCACAGCTCATAAAAGAAACATGTGCCTGTCCCAAATCTTAAACAAATTATATCACCCACTTTATTGGGCAAATGGGTAGTGCAGTTATATTCCTATTGGTTAATTAGACTAAACCCTAAGAACGAGGCAAAATGGTGCAGTAATAGACTATACCAGAGATAAACATCTAATGAAATTACTACTGCTTGATATTCTGATACCCACAAGTAAGAAGAAAGGTATTTAACCATTACATCCCTCGTTTTACTTGTCCTAGTTTGTACTTACTGACATGAGATGTATATTTATCTATGATACATTCCTGATTGAAATTGAGGTATGGATTTACATTTCACCTTTGAAAAGCTTCAGTTCTTTTAGTAGGCTGAGCAGCATCTGGATGCTGGATATCTTTGAGCAAACTGCCAACCTACAGTAAAAAAAAAGGAGTGTTGAAAGAGAGTTCAGGAATGTAATTTCCATAAAAGCCAAAAGGTATCAAATTATGTTTTGGTTTTATGAAAGCCTGCAGTTGTTTTTAAATGACTTAAAAACGAAATGAAGCTGTTAGCTTTATTAACCATCAACATATCCAAATGTATTATTATTATTATTATTATTATTATTATTATTATTATTATTATTATTATAGCTATTCAGTCATTTAGCAGACGCTTTTATCCAAAGCGAATTAGAGACTTGGTTGTGAACTGTGCATCGAAATTGCTGCTGCAGATACACTTACAATAGGACCTCGGTTTTACGTTTCATCCGAAGCATAGTTTTAATGACCATATTTATAATTTGTTGTTTTAAAGCGCCTACAAGATACTTCTTTTTTGCCGTGGTCTAGTCGCTTCCCATGGTCCTTTACGACAAGCCTAAACTTTCTGAAATGACTGTCAATACATGACTGAGTTATCATACTTTTTCAGATACCATAAATCGAGACGCATCTGATTTACAAGTGAAATATCAAAACTTGGTGGTGTTGCTAGCTATCGAGTAATTAATATGTAATATAGCAATGCAATTTGCATGCACAGCTGTGCGAACAACACTCGTACGTACCTGCTTTTTAAGGTCGTCTGTGCTTCTTTGTACAGTTTGCAACGGACCTGATCTTTTCGATGGTGGCATTATTACAAAATGTATAAAATTCAAAACAAGCCTTGAGATTTAAAAAAAAAAAAAACTGGCAGAAAATATTATATATAAGTGCCAGCTAATCTTTGTAAAAAAAACATTTATTAAACCGATGTGTTTTATTGTAATTGGTGGAATTTAAACTGTGTTTGTTGCATGTAGAAGAATTGTATTTGGTTTCTTCACAGGGATTCAGGACGCTCCCCGTTTGGTCGCTAGGCTATGGAAGCTGCGACAAATACAAAACGTCAGAAGACTGCGACAAACCGTGGAGAGTAGGCATACGCAGCACACAGGAATATCCCATAGAAAGTGTCCTGACGGCATCTGGTCATTGTTAATGTTTCGGTTTAGGGTTAGGTATTGGGTTTGAGGTTAGGTTTTAGGGCAGGTGTTGCTTAAGGTTAGGGTTGGGGTTGGGTTAGCAACAGGGTGGCTTAATTTTGTAGCGCTGCCGAGCTCTGGAAGTGAAAGGTGGGAGTAAATCATCTGATGCCCTCAGAACACTTTCTAAGGGATATTCCTTTACGCCGCGGCACCATAAGCTTCTTTAGTGTGACGTCACATCCGCGGTGATTGTTTCATAGTGGTTCCAAACAAGCATAATTTAACTTTATGTTTTAATTGTTTACATCTGGTTTGAAAGATTACATAAAGGTTGTTATTGATGAAATAGCTATTAAACTGTTGTAATCAGACTTATTTAATTTGAAAAACAATAACTCTGAGTTAATAAACAGCACTAACAATAACTAGAGATTGAAAACATATACATAATGATTATTAATAATATCATAATTATTAATGATAGCTGCAGATCACTGCAAAATGTTGTTTATAAGTGTGACATAGCTAAAATCATATTCTACACCATCCAGCTTGACCCCTATGTCCACCACCGTTTGCATAAAAACAAACCCAAACCCAATAGTGTACTTTTTGAACAAGATCTTAGGTGTAAAAAATTGAGAAAACAAGTACATGTAGGGTTCCATGGGTAAGTTTCCATTGTCTGTGACATACTGGCTTCTCTTTGGCTGTACTGTGTATTTCAAAATTACAATGTCATTGTTGGAAGGTATCACAGAATACATACCATCCCTTACATGCAAATAGGGTGAAACTGCAACATCAGGTAGACTAAGATTAGTGCTAATCAAGACCTATGAAACGAGACGCCAGTTTTTAATCCAAAAACATGAATTCTGTATTCTGAACCATACATTTATATATGTGTTAAATTTACACAAACACAATATGCTTAGTCACAAAACTTTAAGGACTTATTTTAAGGGATATTTTTGAAAGATGTTTTTGACAAATATTTCAAACAAATTAAAAATATCAATAAACTGCTAACCCTTTCTTAACATTTTTTTTTTATGAAGAATTATAAACTGTAAGCATTATTTAATTAATCAATATGGACTTGAATAGTGGTGTGTCAAAATACAGCCAAGATATATGTTGTGGTCCTAACTATAAATCACATTTATTAATCATTCAAGATCCATTTTTGTGGACTTCAAGTAGCTACTATAAGGTACCATAATACACACAATAGAATATGTTGCGATAATCAATCAGTCAATCAATCTTTATTTTTGTATAGCGCCTTTAACGAAGGCCGCCACAACGTGCTTTACATAAAAAAAAAGAAAAAAAAGTAATAACAAAATTTGTTTGCTAGCTACAATCTGATTTTGTGTAACGTGCACGATGGAAGACAGCAGCAGGCAATAGTATATACCTGTAAAACGGCGCAGCAGAGCTGGTATGTGACGTAATCACACACATAACCTCGATAAACGTTCTTTGCAGTGCTTTAGTGGGAGAGGTCTCGGGTTAGCGGGTCCTGACGTACTTGCTTTATTATGTTCTACTAAATGTATCTTCTCTTGTTTCTCCATATCTCGTGAAACACACGTCTGTTTTGTTTTTTTCTGCTTTTACTACATTTCAACCCCACCTGTCCATTGATTAAAATACTGAAATTACGTAAAAACTGTAATTCGAGTCATTAACATAGTGGAAAAGACAAAACAACACACTATCCCCCCTGTATCACCAGCAGAGTTGGAGAAGCTAAGAAAAAAGAAAATCAAAAAAAGTTGCATCAAGGGCCAATTAAAAAGGCATGATCACAGACGCTGTCCTTTTTCACCAGCAGCTCTCCTTCTGTCAGTTTTTCAAACAGACTTAACAGGCAATTTTCAAGTGAACATCTATTCCAAAAATCACTGATCTATAATTAAAATTTTATCAGATTTATTTATGTAATTTACTAAGTTTAAAAATGTCTAACCATTAATTAAATAGTACAGTAGCAAGTATTTTTTTTAATACAATCAATATACAGAAATGCTCTACTTGCTACACATTTAAATCACTATGTATGAATAAACTGATTTATTAAACTAAAACACTTTTAAACACGTTATTTACTTTTCACTGGAACTATTTTGTTGTGCGTAGTAAGATTATTATTGTTGTTATTATTTTTAAATGGTATGTGTTAATTTAAAAAGTAAACACATCAAATAATTTTATATTTAGCATTAAGGCACTGCAGTGGGTGGGTTGACATTGATATAACCGCACGCTTAAGGGTTCAAGTCCGCTTTGTGTCGTTGTAAGTATTACAGTATATTATTCACGTGTTTAGGGTTTACTGTTTGACTCTTTCACTGTAAATGACTATAACATGTACAGTAGATATACAGTGGATTTATGCACAAGTATTTATGCGCTGTTGCTGTCTTACATGTTTTACTTTAAATGCTCATATTGTTTTGTATACTGTAAGTACAACAGTCATTTTGAATCTCTTGTGATACTTGTGAATATTTGCCAGTGCATTCAGACAAGAGGAAGGCGTGGAGTTTCCTTTGGTTCTCCGTACTTACTCAACGAACTGAATTCTGCCTTGCTGTTTCCGCTAGGTGTCTGTCACATGACGGGTCAAAAATCAAAGTTTCAGCAAAGAAAACATAACATCACTTTTCTTGTAAAGTTTTGAAAAGACTGTACGCATCTTATCATTAGTACTACCATTACCAAATGCATTTGGGGGAATAATAGAGAAAGACGTCTAACAACTTTACGAGTCAAAAAAAGTTTGGAAGATTTTTTTTTTTTTTTAATGAGAAGTGCACGCTGCGATTGCTTTGTGCAGTTGATTAGAACGTTTTTTGTTTTTTAAATAGGAGGAAGTTTGAAAAATAAAATGTCACAAATTGAAAAAAGAGATACCGGACCAGACGATGAGGTCTCCGTGGAAACTATTACAGTGAAAGGAAGAACATCATCAGAAAACCAGCACGCTATAAGTAAAGTAGTAAGTGATATATCTAGTTTTTCTTAACGTTTTGACGTTTATTATGAGATTTAGATTTTTCAAGGACTGAGGTGTACATACATGTTTAAATTAAGAAAAAACATGGCCAAGTTAAATGTATAGTCTTGCCATGTGAAAACTGCAAAATTACCTTGGTTAACTTTTATACAGGATTTAAGTAGACCGTAACATTTCATTTTTATACTGCAGTGCTTTTTATATCTTGCACAACATAAGTGATACATTTTACCACGCCTCATAAAATGTAGCAAACACTGTCTGTAATTGTTAATGGAATAATTTCCAGATACATTTTTTTCTGTTTTTCACTTGCATATTTTGTATTTGTTGCTTCTCATCCAGTATCACTTTTTGTAATTGTATTTAATCAGCAAAAAAAGACTTGTTTTCATATAGTGAGAGTTAACTCATTTGAGTGCTTTCAATTCCTTTATAGGTGACATTGCAAAGGATCCTATATTATTTAGTGTAGTCTGGTCTGAAGGAGTCAGTAACCACTTTGACATAGCCTTTTCCTTTCCTGATAACCAACCACAAAAGGAAAAGGGAAATGCTTTAGCTTCCTTTTTTTAAATCCGAGGTGTAATGTGAAACCACAAATACCAGCAGTGAGGACTGTCTTTCTGAAATGAATGTATTAAAAATAAATTCTCTAAATCCACTATGACTAAGGATGGTGAGTTCACAGTAAAGTTTAATCCCATCCACAGTCAACCTGCACAACAGCATAGACAAATGTGTTTATGTGCCCAAATATCATAATACACAGTAGGGTCAATATAGCATGATTGTTACAGAAAACACCAACCTGTGCAATTAAAGTATGTAACATTTGAAGTAATTATTAAGGGTTTAAGCTCAGAGCAATTGAATCTGAGTTTTTTTCACAGCATTTTGTTTAGTTTCTGTGAGTTACAGGGGAGTGTCAATGGTCTAACACCATGTAAAGAACATCTTGTGACTGGGGTGTTCATATTAAGCTGGCAGGGAGCTGTACTGCTGTGTATTTATTTGTGTCTCTACATTATTAGGAGATTCAGCTGGCAGCAGCCTATGTTTCAGATGCTCAGTACAACAGGAACATTCTCTTTGACAGATCGCCAGAGGGCATCAGGTAAGAATTTGACTGAACTCATCATGTTAAAACAAGCAATCTGCTACAAATTTGAGTGTGAGAACATGTTTAAAAAATTATGATCAAATTATTTCTTTGGCATAATTGTATTATTATTATTATTATTATTATTATTATTATTATTATTATTATTGTTATTATTATTATTTACTTCAGGCATGTTTCCATGGGGATTTTACCAGTTAATACAGCTTTATGTTCATGATGAATGTAGTTTCACTACGGTATGTATCATTTTGTTGTCATAATTGAATAAAATATGGCTGACAGAAATATAGAACATAAGAAGAAGAACATAAGAAAGTTTACAAACGAGAGGAGGCCATTCGGCCCATCTTGCTCGTTTGGTTGTTAGTAGCTTATTGATCCCAGAATCTCACCAAGCAGCTTCTTGAAGGATCCCAGGGTGTCAGCTTCAACAACATTACTGGGGAGTTGGTTCCAGACCCTCACAATTCTCTGTGTAAAAAAGTGCCTCCTATTTTCTGTTCTGAATGCCCCTTTATCTAATCTCCATTTGTGACCCTTGGTCCTTGTTTCCTTTTTCAGGTCGAAAAAGTCCCCTGGGTCGACCTTGTCAATACCGTTTAGAATTTTGAATGCTTGAATCAGATCACCGCATAGTCTTCTTTGTTCAAGACTGAATAGATTCAATTCTTTTAGCTTGTCTGCATATGACATGCCTTTTAAACCCAGGATAATTCTGGTCGCTCTTCTTTGCACTCTTTCTCAAGCAGCAATATCCGTTTTGTATCGAGGTGACCAGAACTGAACACAATATTCTAGGTGAGGTCTTACGAATGCATTGTAAAGTTTTAACATTACTTCCCTTGATTTAAATTCAACACTTTTCACAATATAGCCAAGCATCTTGTTGGCCTTTTTTATAGCTTCCCCACATTGTCTAGATGAAGACATTTCTGAGTCAACATAAACTCCTAGGTCTTTTTCATAGATTCCTTCTTCAATTTCAGTATCTCCCATATGATATTTATAATGTACATTTTTCATTGCCTGTGTGCAGTACCTTACACTTTTCTCTATTAAATGTCATTCGCCATGTGTCTGCCCAGTTCTGAATGCTGTCAGGATCATTTTGGATGAACTTTGCTGCTGCAATAGTGTTTGCCACTCCTCCTATTTTTGTGTTGTCTGCAAATTTAACAAATTTGCTTACTATACCAGATACTAAATCATTAATGTAGATTAGGAATAGCAGAGGACCTATACTGATCCCTGTGGTACACGACTGGTTACCTCACTTCATTTTGAGGTTTCTCCTCTAATCAGTACTTTCTGTTTTATACATGTTAACCACTCCCTGATCCATGTGCATGCATTTCCTTGAATCCCTACTGCGTTCAGTTTGATAATTAATCTTTTATGCAGGACTTTGTCAAAAGCTTTCTTGAAATCTAAATAAACCATGTCATATGCTTTGCAATTATCCATTGTCGATGGCTTAAAATAAAACATGGGAGGGAAATGTGTATTGCTGTGGTCCACTTCCTTGACATCATCTATTTTGACCATTTTTTTTCTACCCAGACTGTAACTTAAACAGGCCTTTTTATTAGGCACATAGTTTTACTGTTTAAATGCTAAACTGCAATACAGAATTTCACCTGCAGCCTCAAAGTGGTTGATGTAACCAGGGCCAGATTAACCTTTTGTGGGCCTGGCGCCAAACAGATTTGTGGGCACCCATTTGTAGAACCAGACAGGAGATCGATACAGAAGTTGTCTTTGACACATCACGTTTTTCAACGCCGCTTAAATATTTTTTCATTATTTTCTTAGTCACTAGTTCTTCCTCTATGTTTACTCTCCCATGCGGCCTCTCAGCCGCACGTGCACAGGCAATACACGCTGGTGTAGTACGCTCAAAATTTTCATGCAAAAAAACACTCTGGTCACGTTCATAAGATTCTGCTTCTACGTTCAAAACAACACACTACATACTTTCAAAACACTCTCAAGCTGAAAACACTCTACAGTACATTAAGTTAAAAGCATTTATGTTGATTTTTACATCCAGTAAAGGTGCTCCACGTGGAGTGCAGGATGCGCCCTATAGTCTGGACGTCGCGAGATCGAGTCCAGGCTATTCCTTTGCCGACCGAGGACAGGAGCTCCCAGGGGGCGGCGCTCAATTGGCAGAGCGCCTCCTGGGGGAGGGAGGGTTAGGTCGGCCAGGGTGTCCTCGGGTCACCGCACACCAACGACCCCTGTGGTCTGGCTGGGCGCCTGCGGGCTTGCCTGTAAGCTGCCCAGGGCTGCGTTGTCCTCCGACGCTGTAGCTCTGGGTGGCTGCATGGTGAGTCTACAGTGTGAAAAAAAGCGGTCGGCTGATGGCACATGCTTCGGAGGACAGTGTGTGTTTGCCCCTCCCGAGTCAGCGCAGGGTTGGTAGCGGTGGGCTGAGCCTAACAATAATTGGACATTACTAAATTGGGGAGAAAACAATAAAAATAATTGGACCACTAAATTTAAAAAAAAGGTGCAATAGCATAATTTTGTGTTTCATTAATTGCCTTGTAAATGTGTTATTGAGTTACATACATGTTTTCTTTGTCTCTCTTTAAGGCTGTACAGATTGTACAACCACTGGGGCTTGCTTTCAATTACTTACATTTTTATTGTTGTGGATCTTGCACTCGCTATATTTGAAGAGCCAGCCGTTGTTCCTTTGCCTATATGGGTAAGCTTTTTAGTAGTCATTTATTGTTCAGAAACATTGACTTGGCTTGCTAGAGTCTTTTCTCTAATCTCACCAATTAAAGTTGAACTTATTAGGAAGGTTTATACTGACACATTTGTTTTGTTTCGACTAGTTCCTTTTCACTAGTAAACAAGTGGTCAGTACATATAACTGTTTGCATATATTAGATTAAAGCACTGTGTATTTGGAGGCATGCTTACACCCAATGACTATAGAAATACATGTTTCAAATAGATTGTTGTAAGCAGTAACATGAGTTCATGTGATTAAAACAGTGGTCACTTTCTATTCCAGGCTACATCATTGGTAGAGTTCCTGTGTCTTTTGGTCTTTACAGGGCGTCTGGTTCACTTTGCAAAAGTTATTCCCCGAAAGTCTTTCTGGAAAGATGCAAAAAACATTTGCATCATAGTCACGATTTTAGTAAGTTCTTGTTAACGTAGTTCTTTGATTTTCTTACTTTTCCTTTACCAGTGTTGTCCATTAAAATGAACCTGAATTGCTTTAATCACTGTCCATATCAATGATACAGAACTCATGCTTTGATATAGAACCAGTGTTTTAGGTGGGTGGGGTGGGGTGGGGTGTTGGGGGCACAGATACATTCCTATGTGTAGCTGCAGCATAATCTCAAACAGCTACTAGAATCCATGTGACATGATGATGATGTCATCCAAATGACATCATCATCATGCAAACTCGAACCGGCTAACAAATGCAAATGGTCACTGGTTAAAGCATGCAGGACACATAAACTACTGAGTGTTCATTTGATCTGTTACCTCCACCGTCATCTTCTGCTACCTCAAGTACAGTATCTCCACAGCAGTGTGTAGGAAAAAAATGTTTGGCAAAATTAAAATCTTACCCTTGTTTGCTTTTTCCCATTCACATCAGCTTACACTAGTGGATATGATTATTTACGGGTCACTTAAAGTGACAGGGTATTATGGGGCCCGATGGTCTCGAGTATTACGGCCTCTCTTCTTGGTCAACATCACTGAAAGTCGACAGGTATTTATATCTATCTATCTATCTATCTATCTATCTATCTATCTATCTATCTATCTATCTATCTATCTATCTATCTTAAAGTGATCGTGGCATCCACACTCAAGATGGAGCTTGCTTATTATAAACTTACGCATCAGATTGAAGTGTTCCAGGAGGTGTGGGGAGTAGAGGGGGAGCTGAGGATGGAATGGTAGATAAACATTTTTTCAATCTTTTTTTTTGAAAGGCTTGTGTTGTCTATGTCTATTTATAAAAATTATATATATATATATATATATATATATATATATATATATATATATATATATATATATATAAATTATGTATGTATTTATTTATTTATGTAATTAAAAAATAGTAATGTTTTAGGATGGTTGTTGATTATAATGTTTTATATGATTGTTCACCAAATTTGATAAAGGTTATCTAACCTAAAACTAAATATCGATCTATGTATCTGTCTATCTATCTTTCTATCTATCATGTGTATATATTAACTAGTATTCTAGGATATTTGTTTGTCCAAATTTACCAGATGTCATTGTAATGAGCGCTTTTTAAATTGTCAGGCCAATGAGCTTAACTTTCAGTGAGTTTATTTATTTATTTTTTTATATATGGTTGTAAAATGTTAAAAAGAAACCACTAATAGGACAGTGTATGTTTGCAGTTTTACTCATGTGGCAGTGAAATGGTGAATGGAAACTCCCTTTTCTGTTTTTTGCAGGTACGAAGAGCATTCCGGAGTATTCGAAACACTTTGCCACAAATCCTATATGTCTTTTTGCTATTTATTTTTAGTGTTCTCATGTTCTCACTTATGGCCCTGAAGTTGTTTGGAAAAAGGTATGTGTATATCTTTTCAGTTTTCTTTATGAGGTCTTAATTGCTGGTTGCTACCTTAATCAACTGTTTCCATGCTCAGTGGTACAACACATACAGAAGGTAGCCAATGTTGATATTGATATTTTTTCTTTTCTTTTTTCTTAATAGAAACTATTTAACAATTGAAGGAAAGCCATATTTTACAAACTACTTAGAAGTGGTCTTTAACCTGTATGTTTTAGTGACCACTGCCAACAGCCCAGATGTCATGTAAGTTTCTGCATTTTATTACTATTTTTAAGGTTGCACTGAATTAGTTCCTAACAAGGTAACACATAATAGATACTGTATGTAGGTGCTTTAAAATAGGTCAACAAAATAACAACTGTGAATAGATCACTCAAGAGTTTCCTATTTAAAAAAAAAAAATCTAAACAACCTATATTTACATAGCAGGATAATGAGCAAACAGCCTTAACCCAATGTTGGTGAGCTGGGGTCTCACAAACCCTAAACTAACATTGACAGACCATTAGGCATATCTGGCTCAGCTTCTGCCTACCTTTTTGCTTTAAAAAAATATATAAGAAATAATTCTTCTTTGTAAAGTCTAAAAAAAGCCTGGGGTTTGTCACACCCCACCTCACTAGTTTTTTTTTTCTCAATACCTCACAACCTTCCTCACATGTTTTGTTCCTTATTTTGTAAGTGTGATAACCACCCATCCTACTGTTGGCCATTGAGGCTTTCTTGGTTTTAATCTCCATCTCCAGTGCAAAAGACAAAACAAAAACAGGCAGAGTGTTTTAGAGGGAAATTTTGGTGAACAAAAAAGGTTTGGCTGTTTTTGTACTGTGCATTTGTATCAACAATATACATTTCTACTTTACATTTGTATACTTGATTCAAAGTAAAAGATCAGGTTTTCCTGTACCTGTTGATAGCAAACCTAGAACAGGCATAATCAATTGCAGTGCTGGAGGGTCATTATACACCAGGATTAACAGATAAAATGTAGTTACCAGGTAACTGCTTTAGGACTCAGATGGAGGTTAAATTGGTTCAATTAAACTATTAATAATAGGTTTAGAAAAAAGCCCTGGTCTGGAAAGGCCACACTTGATTACAACTGTCACGTTAAAGACTGTGCTAAGGTTCAAATGATCAAACGGTTTATTGATTTGTCTCATTCACTGCATTAGTCTCTTGATTGCAGTTTTGTGGCTCTTTTCAAAAGTTAAACACACTAACGTTCTGGAGTCAGGCTCTGATAGGAAGAACTGATTCATAGTCAGTAGCAGCGTCTAACTATCACTGATCTACCAAACATCAGAGCAAATGCTTCTATATTGGTTCATGTTCACAAGCTTGTTTAAATATTGATCTTTCATGAATGTCAAAACCTTTGTCTGTACTAGCAGGGCGGCAGAGCTGACATTTCCACAACGATTGTGCATTTCGTGATAGAAGCCTACCATTTGGCACAGTTGTTCTTCCAAGGTGATGAATTACTGAGTGCTAAGCTGGATCTGCCTTTGAATGGTAGTTATAAGCCTTCAAAGTTGTATTACATTATTACTCCATTGTGCTGTAGCTTATTTGTGTCACTTTCAAGCCTCAGGGGTTAAAAGTGACACAAATCACAAACACAGTATGCTTTTATTCATGCTTCTTAGCTGACAAAACAAGATCAATAACATAGAAGATAGTGTGTTTATGATTGTTGTACTCTTTCGTTAATATCTAGTTTTGACCAAATAGAATTGTGTATTACAACTTTTCAAACACCTTAATGTTTCACATATATAAAAAAATCACAGCATCTTAATGACGTTAGAAAGATAAATGAATTTGGTTCAAAGTGAAGGCACTTAAAATAGTAGCCTTATGTCTATGTGACTTTAAAAACCACTGAAGTTTGTCTAATCTGTTGTGCACTCATTATCATGTGCACATAGAGCAATGCACTGAAGCGCTGCTTTGACACATTTGTACCTTGTACTGCACCCGGTTTTGCAGCCATAGTGGTTTAGCTGATAACATGAATCAGAAGCTTCAGGTAGTGTCGTCCACAGTGGCAGATAAACTCCTTCTGTTTTCTTCCATCCCCAGTCAGTTTGACTTGGCAACACAGGCCTAGCCACTGTACTCTACTCCTGATATGGCCAACCTGGTAAGCTGCCCTGAGGGTGTGCTGTATCAGAGCTCTTTGAGTAGGAGGAATTCCATCAAGAGAGCGGCCTTTCCTGGTGAATAGATATTTCTTGTTTATACAAAGTGCTTTGTGTCTTCTTGTGGGATAGGCCTTTCTCAAATTTATCTACGATCCGTGCCACTTCAGGACCAGCTACCACCCAATGCTGTAATGGAGATGGGTTTTGTGTCAATCCTACAGCTCCTCCATCATCTTTCACTATTTCACTGTTCATGAGCCTGGTCAATTGCAATGGCAGAGAACTTGCGTTTTGATTTCTTCACCAGAAATCTGCCAGCTTGGAATTGTTGAGCTACACTTGGATGGTTATTATGAAGCTCCATATTGTGTATTGGCCAATGCGAAGAACTGTATCATAAGCTCCTGAAGAACCTCTACGTGCAATTTAAAATTGGCCTGTCTAATGGCTTTCACAAAGGTCAACATAACAAGTTCTAGCCTCAGAGTTATTGTCCAGTCCTGGAACTGCAGACACTCCCTATATCCTTGACCACACCACTTGTTAAACTCAAGCTGATCACCAGGACATGAAGCAGCATATTTCTCATCGGCTCTCCATTGTAGACTGTAGAGACTGGCTGCAGTCACGTGACGGCCAGTATGTGTCCTTGTAATGTGAAGTGCAAGTTGAAAGTAACTAAATTAAAGTATAGTACTCCCATTTGATATGGCTGTAATTTGCAGCTTAGTCTGCAAGTGTAGTAAAATATGTTTAGGAGTAGGGATGAGGTACACAAAACAAAAAGCTTAACTCCATGAATGTCTTTATTGTTCAATTGCTCAAATACCATCATGGTTTAATTTACAGCTATTAAATTACATAGTGCTTCTTTTTTAAAGTTTAAAAAATAGTGGAAAAAAACTTTCGTTTTGTCACTTTCAAAGTTTATCAATTTCAATTAAGTCAGTGAGCCTTAATCCCACCCCTCCCTAGAAACTGCAGGGACTTCTGCATTCTGACAGGCAACAGGCTGCACACACAATATATCAGGACTAGGAGTGTTGTTTTTTAGTATTAAAATATGTACTACTAATATCATGCTTCTATCACAGAATACACAATTATGCAGCTCTGCTGGCCTATACCTTTCAGCGATTGGCCAAACCGCAGAGAAAGAGTGTCCTTATTTGTACATTGAGTCTATTCTTGTATCTCCATTGTACCTGTAGCCAATAAATGATGTAGAAGATATAAACTAGTCTTTAATGGAGATGTTTTGCTGGTGGAGAGTTCCATATCTAGTGGATCACTCAACCAGTTGTGAAAAGGTGATTTTGTTTATTTGATTAACTATGGTATGATTGAATAAACCGTATCAACCCTGATTACTTTGATTAACATGGCACAAAAATGATTATTGGCTTTCCTTTTAGGGGACAATAAGTTACAAGGTCATTCATTAAATATTCAGAACATGTTAGCCATGTAGTGACACAGGTAATGGCCATCTTTTTTAGTTGGGAAACTATATTATATAGGACTATTAAAGTTATTGTAAGTGTTGAAAGCTTCTGGTATTGATTGATTTATTTATGTTTATAGGATGCCTGCTTATAACAACAATACATGGTTCTCCATCTTCTTCATCCTGTATATTATCATTAACATGTACGTCTTCATGTCTGTCTTCCTGGCCGTCATCTACAATAATTACAAGAAACACCTCAAGGTAAACTTTGAATGAAAACACATTTGTTTTTGGTTGCTCCCCCCCCCCCCCCCAGGAGCTTTGTAGAATGTATAATATAAGGTTATTTTATACCCGGTTGGACGTTCATGGTGTGCGACAACACAATGTTATCAGGGTATTCATGCACTTAGCTACTGTGCAGTTACATAAATGGTTATCTGATAATGGTGCAGTGTAACAGACAATGCCTGTGGAGATGGTTGTGTCAGTGCTGCATAGTGCTTCTAAAGGAGAATGGTTTGGCGCCAGCCAGGTAAGAATACTCCTTCTCTCTGCCATCTCTGCCCTTTTGTTCTTAAACGTGTTTTATTTTTATGGTACTTATCATACATCAAATGGAAGCCAAACATCGGCTGAATATTAAAAATCAGCGTTTTGGTTATTTGTGAGTTAATGGAAAGTATGTTAGAGATGGGGGATACCAGTTACTTTTGAAAACCTTTTTTTTTTTTTTTTTTAACAAAATAGCATTGCTGTTTTCTAAACTCCCCTAGGAAGAGGTGAAACAGCTGGTCAGCGTAAAGCGCCACAAGATGGTGAAAGCCTTTAAAGTCCTGCAAGTGTGCGAGGGAAATGAGTACATCGTCCGACAATCCCACTGGAACCAGCTGGTGAAGATGGTTGAGCCGAGTATCAGCAACGCCTACAGAGAGCTGCTGTGGAGTGTTTCGGATGATGAACAGAAAGGCTACATAGGTCAGTGAGTAAATGTCAAGCTGCAAAACTTGAACCCCAGCAGTAAGCTTTAATAACCTGAGTGGCTATTATAGTTCTATTGTTACAGCAGTCGCTTCAGCTATTACATGTAAATACACTAATATAGCCCTGGTTTGAAAAGGCTCTGGACAGCTCAAATAAATAACAAATATAAAGAAACAGTGCAGTGTGGTGATTGTTTCAAAGTAACAGTACATGTCACTACCACTGGAATGTAGCTGTTTCTTCAGTTGCTTGAAGTGAAATGGCAGTTTAGCCAAATTTAGCCAGTTTAGTCAAATGAACATTATTGACTTGCTTACTGGTTTATTTTTTTTGTTTTGTTTCATTTTTTAATTAATTTTCCAATTTTCTCCCAATTTTGGAATGTTCAATTATTCAACCTGGCTCACTGCTGCAACCCCCAAACTAACTTGGGAGAGATGAAGACGAGCACTCGCGTCCTCTGAAACGAGTGCCGTCAGCCGTCTGCTTTTTTTCGCTCTGCAAGCCCGCCGTGCACCCATATCCAGAACTTACAGCGTCCGAGGACCACGCAGTTCTGAATTGCCTGCAGGCCGGCCTACAGGCACCCAGCCAGCCACAGGAGTCTCTGGTGTGCGGTGAGCCAAGGACTCCCCAGCCGACCTAACCCCTACCCCGCCTGGGCAGCGCTTGGCCAATTGTGCGCCACCCCCTGGGAACTCCCGTCCACAGTCGGCAGTGGCATAGCTTGGATTCAAACTGGCGATCTCCAAGCTATAGGCACATCCTGCACTCCAGACAGTGCCTTTAGCGGATGCGCCACTCGGGGGCCCCCATCGCCTGCTTGCTATACTGACACCTGATGTTGTCTGGTTTTTCAGGAAAAGTTGCCTTTGTCCAGTTGGCTGACCTTCTGAATATTCGAGTTATTACAACGAAGGCCCGGATTCACCCATTACAAACCTGGCTGCCAGACCTGTACCATTCAGCAGGGAGCAGACTCATACATAAAATGGTTCAGCACAAGTATGTCTTTCAGTATCTTAGTGGGTGTGCCCCACATGTTTGCAGAGGTTATGTATGATACTGACATACCTTTCTCAGTTGATAACCCATCACATGCTCTGGCCATGAAAACATGTATAAAGCTTTGCTGTTGTAGCCCAGTCTTGCTTGCTAAATGTATTGGTATGTCTGAATAGACCATTGTTTACATACTTAAGCACATTATTTTAAGTGTGCAAGTGGAGTGCTACATATAATGTATACATTCTTCTAGGAATGCTTGAATGCAGTTTAGAATGTATTCCTGTCATCCCAGTTTGGCTATGCTGGAATGGCTCAAACTCAAACCAAACACTTATTTCCATCCCTCGTTATGAGTTATAACAGAAACAATGACATATTTGTAAAACTGTTCCTTTTTAATATCATTGTGAAGGTCTTGTAATATGAAGATGAAGGTAGATAATAATGAGGTGATAGAAACCCTTGAAATGTATACAGTACCTCTGACTTCAGATTTGATTGATAAGTCTTCCCATGTCTCTTGCAGAGGGTTTGTTTATGCATACGACCTGATTATTCTGATAAATGCTGTGTTCATTGGCATGGATGAAGAGAATGCGATCATTGCCTATGCTGAATGGGTGTTCCTGGGGCTGTATCTGGTGGAGATATCCCTTAAACTTTACACTTATGAGCCCCGACTGTTTTTTGCAAAGCACCAGTTTTGGAACTGGTAAGGAAATTAATTTACTACATATGAATATCAGCTTTCATTGCTGCAGTTGGACCACAATACAAAAAATGTAATGAGTTTGATGTAATGAATTTGAATCGGCAGCATGTGTGGTAGACAAGTGATAGGCTGTTAACCGTATTATTATTCAAAATAATACGGTTTCTCCCATCTCAGCTGTGGATCTCTGCAGCTCCTTCAGAGTTACCATTGGCCTCTTGGTTGCTTCTCTGACTAATGCCCTCCTTACCTGGTCACTGAGTTTTGGTGGACGGCCTTCTCTAGGCAGAGTCGCGGTTGTGCCATATTCTTTCCATTTTTTAATAATGGATTTAACGGTGCTCCGGGGGGTGTACAAGGTACTTATTTAGGGGTGTCACAGCAAAGGGGGTGAATATTTATGCAATCAAGACTTTTCAGTTTTTTATTTGTAAATAATTTTGAAAAATATGTAGATTTTTTTCCCCACTTCGACATTATGGACTATTTTGTGTAAATCAGTGACAAAAAATCCTAATTAAGTCCATTTTAATTCCAGGTTGTAACACTACAAAATGTGGAAAAGTCCAAGGGGGGTGAATACTTATGCAAGGCACTGTAAATATGTCCCAGACACTGGTTTCTGACTCAATTACCTTACCAGAGGAGTCATATGGAGCATTTGACAGTAAAATAAAATAAAATAAAATAAAAATACACGTAGGAAACTTGCATTTTACAGCTGATAGTTTTACTAAATCACTTTTCTTTTTCTCTTTCCAGGTTTGACACCATCATCATAATTGCAGCCCTGGTTGCTACTATAGTGACCTCTGTACTGAGATCATGTGAGTATACATTTTGTCTTCTGCATTTGTAGGTATACTTTACCAGATGGTTTTACAGCCACTGATTAGCACTAATCTTGGACTTCCTTACCTAAACACTAGAGACTGGTTTCACAGACCCAGATTAGCACTAGTCTTGAACTTCTTTGCCTAAAGTAACATTAGATAATCCAAGATTATTAGATGATTGTTTACCAGGCTTTCCAACAGTAGGCTATTAAACAGTTAAGAAATTGCATATGCTACTGTATAAAGTATTTATTTTAAGGTGTGTTTTGGGGGAGGAGGGTATTTAAATGTTTTATATAGTCTTTGCCTTTACATTTTAGATAGCGTAAGTGGGCAATTTAAAAAATAAATAGTAAAATTCTATCCGGCAGAAGGTATATACAGGTGAGACTGTATGCCAGCGTGACAAGAGCTGATGCAGAAAGCCAGGTGAGACAGTGCTGGCCTTGGTGATGGGAGTGGAGTGGTGGTCTTGGTGATGGGTTTTTCTTTTCTCTGTCTCCTAGCTAGTATGCTGAAACCCAGTAGTGCTGCTTGTTAAAAGTGGGAAGCTTTAGATGCAGGTGGTGATTTGTGGAAAAGTTACAGTGAAGTCAACGGGAGAGCTCATAATGGTGTGGGAATAGTTTGTCTCATTTTAACTTTAATAACACAGAGGAAATGTAGCTTGTATCTAATTAAGGAAAAATTGCTAAAATGAGACCTCTAAGGATGATTGGCACATGTAGCAAACTTCCTATTCCTCGGTCAGAATGTGTAACAAAGGGTTGACTGTAAAACCATTAGAAACACAGTTGAAGGCTTCAAACAAAAAAATCTGTCTGCTTTAGTTTTCTTATACTTTTACCAAACCAAAACTGGTTACATTCAAGTGCCTCCTACAAATAGCAGCAGCAGGCATAGCTTATACTCTGCTTCTTATTATGGTTCCTGCTTTATCAGGTCAGTCCTCTTAATATCCTTTAAATATGAGCTGGGTTTATGTTTCACTGATATGGGCTCTTGCTGAGATTTTAGCGCTTTTATTTGCTTTTTTTCCCCCCTAAATGGCTGTGGAAATTGATTGCTTCCTACCCGTTAAGGATTTTTCAGTTGTTATTATTATTATTATTTATTTCTTAGCAGACGCCCTTATCCAGGGCGACTTACAATTGTTACAAGATGTCACATTATTTTTACATACAATTAAATTTTTTTACACATTATTTTTACATACAATTACCCATTTATACAGTTGGGTTTTTACTGGAACAATCTAGGTAAAGTACCTTGCTCAAGAGTACAGCAACCGTGTCCCCCACCTGGGATTGAACCCACGACCCTCCGGTCAAGAGTCCAGAGCCCTAACCACGACTCCACACTGCTGCTGTTATCAAGACATTTTATATTAAGTTTGGATATGTGGGCTAACATCTGTTGTCTTAAATCTGTAATTATATTTCATACTAAACTGAGCTTTGAATAATTCTCTCCTGTGGCTAAGATGACTAATTCTGGGGTTTGCAGGTAATTTGCAGTACAGATAATGCCTCGGTTTATTATTATTATTATTATTATTATTATTATTATTATTAATTGGTCATTTAGCAGATGCTTTTATCCAAAGCGACTTACATAGACTAGGGGGTGAACTATGCATCAACAACTACTGCTGCAGAGTCACTTACAATAGGACCTCGGTTTAATGTCTCATCCGAAGGGCGTATTCTTGTGCATCAATATAGTAGTTCTTTCCTGCAGGTTATTCTTTTCATTTTTCCCATTTTGGAGGTTTTTTTCCCAGTTAGTGTTAGTGAAGAAATTCTAGTTTACACATAAAATTGATTGGAACTGTGTTTTTTTGTAAATAGCTTGACTTACTGCATGTAATAGCATGTAAATAGCTTGTCTTACTGCATGTAATAGCATGTAAATAGCTTGTCTTACTGCATGTAATAGCATGTAAATAGCTTGTCTTACTGCATGTAATAGCATGTAAATAGCTTGACTTACTGCAAGGTACATCAGATTCTACTATCGGACTGCATGCAAAAGATGTTACATGACCATTGGAAATGTGCAAAGCATCCCCAATAATAAGGTCCTTAGTTCCTGTTTCTAAGGTTAATAAGTATGAGATTTTGCCATGATAATTTTTATTTTGTTAATATGTTGTCCAATCAAGACACCACTATATAATTGTTCACATCATATTATAATGGAGGTTAAATATCTCATGCATTGTCTAACACCATGCTGTGATACTGGTTAGGTTTATATTCCTACAGCACCATCCAAGTATTGATTAGTCCTGAATCTTTAAAGGTCTGAATCCAAGTGGTATGAGTATAATAATGGGGCAGCAGTGTGGAGTAGTGGTTAGGGCTCTGGACTCTTGACTGGAGGGTTGTGGGTTCAAATCCCGGTGGGGACACTGCTGCTGTACCCTTGAGCAAGGTACTTTACCTAGATTGCTCCAGTAAAAACCAACTGTATAAATGGGTAATTGTATGTAAAAATAATGTGATATCTTGTAACAATTGTAAGTCAGCTAAGAAATAAATAATAATAATAATAATAATAATGATAATAAAAGAGCATTGAAATGGTTGTTTTTCTTTTGTTTTTCAGCTGGAGGTTACAATAGTCAGCAAGTACTTGATATTGTCTTTATCTTAAGGGTCCTGAGGCTTATTCGAATTGTTGACAGCATCAAAAGGTAAGTGGGTAATTTATTACTTTGTTTAAAGTCCATAAGAGGAAAGAACTTGTGTATGAATGCAGTGCGGATATTATAGTACAGTACAGATCTACTGCATTGTGATACTTGTAATACAGTGTTTGCACATGATATGTGCAGTAAAAAGTGAAATCAATTGTTTTTTATGATGCAAGCTTTATTATTAATTTTTGAATTTCCTAGCTGTTACTTTACTTGGTAAGTTATATTTTTTTTTTTACATAAGTGAATGTAATTGTTTGTGTAACCCATGCAGTTACATTTTTGTGTCACTGAATTGTGCACAGTTGTTTATCAAGTAGTAAGGCAATAGGGTCTGAATAGATCAATTTCTATAGGTTGAGCTACAATATTTGCTTCAGGGTATGACTTGTGGTTGTTGACTTGGAAGTGACAATAGCCATCACACTTGTAAGACCATTTACTACATTTCAGAATCAAATTCTTAGTTTTGATTATTAGTAATTGTATATTTTCTTTCAAGCATGTAAGGGTTGGTTCATACTTCTGTCGCAGATGAATGCCATATGTCGGGCACAGGCAGCTATAAAAGCTCTGCAGCTTCGAAGGATGCGTCATGTTGCAACCCCTTTGACTGTGCAGCTGTTGTTCACACTTTAAATACAGACTGCATTTGCATAATTGGAAACACTTGCATTTTAGGAGATGTGCTGAGTTTGTACCTCTTATACAAGAGGTTTAAAAGCAACATCATTGGTACATCCGTCCTCTCAGCCAGCAGAGAACCTGAAAGGGCAAATTTTATGCATTAATTGGAGAGATGCGGGTATGTGACAGTGAGAGATATTTGAGGTGTTTTAGAATGACAGGTGAAAGGCTTGATGATCTGTTCAACAGACTGGGACCAGTGCTTCAATACAGAAATACACAGCGATGCCAGCGATTCTTTTTTTTCTTTCTTAATAATACCCAGCTACGCTGTTTCTATTATTTGGGCATTTCTGTATTCTTTAAGTGAGGGGTTATATAAATGTGGATGCATACAAACTTCTTCTATTAAAAGTTCCTCAAAGTCTTGTTCTATGATGGTTACCAGTGTACGACTATGCTACAAATGTTGACATTTTTCATCATCATCATCCGAGCCCCATGCGATTTCAGCTCACAGATGCATGAGAAAAGGCTGTACGACTTTCCAAAGAAGATGCACGTCGCAAGAGTGTGGAGGATGTAATTCCAACCTGTCTCGCAGGGTCGAAAACCCTCGACTCCGAACAGAAATTATGTCGGAGTCTGAAGTATGAACCAGCCTTAACACCAAGTCTTGGGAACTGTTAGGGTTTATTAAGTTTCGGGGATGGAAATAAGACTCCCATTGCATATCAGTTTGATCCACTCCTGCTTTCACTATGAGTTTAAGACGACACACCTGAGCTTGTTACCTATATACTGTGGCTAATCAAAGTTGTATTAAAACATGGAATGGGTGAAACTGCTATGCAATAGGAGTCTCATTTCCATCCCTGCATTTGCATAATCATGCAACTCAAGTCCAACTATTAAAAAAAATGTGCTTTTGATTTATAATGTTCAAATTGCTTATAATAATCCTTTGAAACCATTTCCAGGTTCCGTTCTATTATCAATACTCTGATGAACATTGGACCCACAATGCTTACTTTCGGACAACTTGTTGTAGTAAGTGTGTTTCTCCACTCCAATTTATATTTTTATGTAATACCTTTTTTGTAAGGTGAGCAACTGGCAAAGGCTACAGTCAGGCACTGATACTATATTATTAGCAAGTGTCTTCATTCAAACCCTGCCATTCAGTCGTGGGCTTCTGTCAAGTG